>NC_087319.1:2532651-2835681 GCF_037043105.1 Vanessa tameamea | reverse complement strand
TGCAGATATCCTCGTTATTTTATATATACCCCCAATCTCTTATCTTATCTCTATACTTGACATAAAATATATTGTAATTGCTTAGGAAATGAGACGTATTAAACCAATTTCAAAGGAAATTCACGTATAACCGGATAAAAACGATTTGTCCGAACCGCAATCGTGATGCAATGTCCGACTTGTGCCCAAGCAAAACCACTGCGACCAATTACAATACGCGTGGTTGTTTTTGTTGGTCACCTGTCATTAAGATGTAATGGAGTGTAAAATATGACCAATGATTTGCTGCTGATGGATTTAAATTGGCCAATTACTGCAAAATGTTGATGCGCTGTGACAAACATTCATTTGTTAACTACAAATTCTTGAATAAAGGAACAAACCTGACATATAAATAAATTATTATTATTATTATTAGATATAGTTTTAGATCATCGCGGTTTCTTAGCATCATTATCATCATTCATTTGCTTCATCCCATTAATTTGGGGTTAGTGCTGTGTGTTTTACATTTATAACAGAACAAGAAAAAATTTTGACGTATATTTATGGCAAGTCTGTCTACCTGACGCTAGCCGTTCTTGCGAATGCCCTTGGTGATGGGTTTATTATAATCAATCTCCTATATGATGGCGGGCATCATA
The DNA here is from genome assembly GCF_037043105.1 of Vanessa tameamea. Lineage (NCBI taxonomy): Eukaryota > Metazoa > Arthropoda > Insecta > Lepidoptera > Nymphalidae > Vanessa > Vanessa tameamea. The sequence continues at coordinate 2,835,037 of NC_087319.1, read as the reverse complement.
TAAGCGATTGAGGTGCTCATGAGCTCGAAGAATTGATCAATTTAACAAAAATGTTCTTACTCGGTTTTTATATTGAGACCTTTTTTACTAACTAATTAACTTAGCAGTGCAATTCTGTAAGAATTCACTTCGTATTTCACTCGTGTCATTTCTACAACCGACTGACATTTGGATACGAGTCTTATAAATTTTATAATGATTGTAGTCAATGTTTCCATATTCTGCCATTTCACGCTTGTGTTCTGCAGTGAGTTTCGGGAATCTTCTTCACAATAGAGGTATACTGATGTAAAACTGAAAAGAGCTTGTATAATATGATTACTTACAGATCTCTGTATTATTATTAGCTCTCAAAATGTTGATTAATGTTCAATTAATTTACTTTAAAATAAATTTTAATAAATCAATGACAGAATGACGCAATAGACGATCAATTAACGTTAAGTATTAAGTTGAATTAGTAATACTGACATTGATAAGACTTTTAGGAAGTGTAGATTAGTCCTTAAACGTTAAATGGAAGCGTTCTTATTAAACCGTTAAATCAACTACTCCTAATATAACCATTATCTTATCTGTTTAGACATAATATAAAATCCCAGTAATCAGTCTAAATATGGTAATGAAAGAACGTGTTCAATGATCTCCAATAACTAGAGTTTGTTTGATAATTTTAGTTAACATGTCTTACACATATCCCTCGATGTGAAGTTTAAACACTGACAACGGAAGTTTGAACACGGCCCGTCAAACGGGTTCCAAGTAATTAACATAAAAACAAAGCCAGAAAATCACTGAACGATTTCTCTTAAGCATTCTTCGATGTTCAACCACCCATTGGACCGATATCTGTCGCATCTAGCCGTAATCTCATAAACGATAGCGACTTAGTATGAGACCACGTTATTTTAAATGTGATATTATTATATTATTATTTTAGTAATGGGCAAATTATGAGATACGAACGTCGCTTGCAATGCTTCCCAAAATTCATAAGCTCAATTTTTGTTTGTAGTATAACGACATTTATGATAGAATTCGGACATACGTCCACTAAATGGACCAGCGCAGAAAATTTGAAGCATTTTAATTTATTCGGGTATTATATATAGTTATATACAATAACGGTGATGGTATGTGATCATTTTTAAATATTCTCATCAATCAATAATACCATTTAAAAATTATCAATCATGTCAATATTTTATGCAAATATATCTTTTATGGTTACGTATTTATATTTTAGTTAAATAAAAAATATTTTCACAATTTTTTTTTTATTTCATTTTGTTTATTTATATAACGTTAAATATCAAATGCCAGTTAATCAAAATATTTGAAATTTAATTTAAGCATTTTCGTACTCATTAAACGCTTCGTCTATGACCATATCATATTCCAGAATTATAAAACGGTATCAGAGTCTTCTCAGGCGACAATATACGATCAACGACATCAGACGAAATCTCTTTAGACGATCACTTTGACCGGACCGAACGATTGTATTGGTTATATCATGTTTATTACCTGTCCGAAACCAGTTCCATTCAAGAGATAAGACAGAGAGTTTATCAAACACTCTTCGCCTTTAAATAAATATTGGAAGATTTTGATATGTCAATAAGTGATGAGATCTCGATTAAACTAGTTTTAACCGGTTATATCGCTAAAGAATTTTGTAAGTACATATTATGTCTGTGTACATAGCCCGTCTTTATTTATGTATTCGTTATTAATTGAAAGAAAAATTTAGAGTTATAAGGAATATCAAATTCTAAAACTTATTGGTTAGGCCAACTGAGATTGCGTTTGTATTTCAAACAGTTTGATTTATATATTTAACAAGAATATAATATTTATGTCTGTTTATACAAGTTTGATGGCCTGTTTATTTTCCAAAAACCAAACACCAAAAACATTTCCAAAATTTGTGGCTTTATGTTATTATAATCAAATCATTTTTTATTATCCTATTTCATTTTAAAATTTCTTAAAATAAATACCATCAATATTTTACTAAGAATGCGCGTATTCTTAGTATGATAACCCTTTTTTGATTAAACAGGTCAATTTAAAATTTAATTGGGTCAAAAGATCATTGTTTGATACATACTTTTTTTACAAGTACTATATTTTATTATATACTTGTTTTTTAAATATCATTATCTGACAGTCCATCGCAATAATGTGTTAGTATTGCTGCCTAAAAATAAAATCATGTAGGCACATACAATAATTTAAATTAGGATAAAAGAAAAGATATCTCAACAAGTAACACGTCTGTATGTAGATATGATTAGATTTGAGAGAATCAAACATTTTCGTTCAATACTTTAAGATAATATTTTCAAAAATGGAATCAGGTTGATTTTTAATTGCTATCATAATGTATCTGTAGAGAAATATTTGGCAATATCTGTGTTAGCAGCTGCTTGAAATTGTTATGGAAACAATTTAAGCGATTCACTGTTTCGTATACAAACGAATTAAATCGAATTAAATACAGTCGAACCTATTAAAATATCGATTATTTAATTTTTACGTAGAATATTCTTCCTTTCACTGGCCATTAAACTTTTCAAAGATATTATTATTATTTTTGCGTCGTCACCCTCAATCGCGCAGCTGGCGCCGAAGTAGCGAGTTAACCAAACACACTGTTTGTCCAATATATTAAATTAGTTTTGGACCTTTCCTTATTTGGATATTGATTAATTCATTATAATCACTCGTCAGACAACTGCTACTCTCAAGTGTTGATATATTAATTTAATATTTTGATATAATATGTAACGTGGTAAATTAGTAATTTCAAAGGTATCTTTATTATTTTTTAACCGTTAATTGCGTTTTTATTGATTGATTAATAATTAAATAAATAAATTTGTCACGTTTGTTTGGAGATACTACACATACATATATTGCTATGTGGTTTAATATATCCCTAAGATAATTTTAGTGAGTATATATAAATTGTCTCGGTGATAGGACTTTATAAAATTCCATCTGGATAGATATGCATGCATCAGGTATTTTACCGCCAAACACCAATACTTACTATTTGTTTGTTGCTGCTAAAACTGTGAGTGAGCCTGCGTAACTACAGGCACGAAGGATAATTATATCCTTTACATAGCCTATAGACATAACTTTTTTTTTTTGTTAAAGGTGGCAAACGAGCACGAGTCTCACCTGATGGAAAGTGACTACCACCGCCCATGGACATCTGCAACACCGGGGGGCTTGCAGGTGCGTTGCCGGCCTTTCAGGAAAGAGTACGCTCTTTTCTTGAAGGTTCCCAAGTCGTATCGGTTCGGAAAAACCGCCGGCGAAAGCTGGTTCCACGGAGTAGTTGGGCGAGGCAGAGAATGAATTAAGACATTCGTTTTAGTTAAATATATATATAATGTTTTATTTGTACAGTCTTTATACTCCTCTGCTGCCGTTTTTATATCAACTAACGGGTATCGTTAATTTAAAGCATGTGATTATTAATAATAAATATGACAGTGACATACGACTTTACATTCGTAATTATTAAAACGTCATTTACTTAGTATGGCTTTATAATATTTTAAAGAACTTAATTTTTATATACGACCTTTTGCAATAACAGTACCCTTATGACTAAATATATTGCAATTCTTAACACTTTAATGTGTGAAATATGAAAAAGAGTGACTAGTCAGTATACTGCCGGTCTGCTTAGTAAAATTTTCATTCTGAATCGAACTTTATTTAACTTATAAAATGACGATTTAAATGTATTTGTAAAATTATTCTTTATTAAAAAAAAATTGATTAATTTTGTGCACGATGGCCAAAAACATCCTGTGTGTCAAATGAAAATCCGCCCCATGTGTATTCCCGAATCCATGTACGCACGAATATTTATATTGTCACGTTATTGATTTAAATTAGTTTCTACTTGAAATATTAATTATATTTTTGGAGACTTCTTCTTAAGCAGAGATTTAACATTGTGAGATGAGTCTGACTTAGCTTAATAGATTAATTTTATGATACAAATAAATCAAGTTTAAATTTTATAATAATATTCAAGAATCGTAAAAACACTGATGTTATGTTTGAATGAATACGATTGCGGCGTTCTTTGTAGTTGTCTTCTAAGAAAAACCGAAGTAACAAATTTTACGACACGAAATCAGTACGTATATTTTAAGTCTAAATCAATATTGTGCGTCAGTCGCACACATCGAGGGAAATTCTTTGTCTAACTTGATGTTCCTTAACTTGTTTGCAAAGCTTTTAGTACACCCCTTGCTAATAAAATTGGACAAATAGTATTTTGACGCGCATATGTATTATGGAAGAAAAATAAACGATTATTTCTTAAGTCGAAATACTACGTTCTTTACGAATAAACGAAAAAAAAAAATCACTTATTCTTATTTTAAAATCGTCAATTTTATACAGACAGATAAATACAATTATGTTCATGTAACAGCAACGAATGAATTAATCCCAAGAGTAGCTACAATATTCAAAGCTATAAAAACCGCAAAAAAATATTCAAAATTACCACCATTTTCATCGTTACTTATAAAATTTACAAAAATAATATTCAAAATAGGAAAATTTGTACGTCCGTTACACGTACACTTTTTACATAAATCAATCATGATTACAGCTCACTAGACTTACGTACACTTAAAAATACGTTTAAACTAACGCGCAGCGGTACTGTACCTCCCCCCCCCCCCTATAAACAAAAATATATCTATACTAATATTATAAATGCGAAAGTAAGAAATGAACTCTGTCTGTTACAACTTAAAACTCAAACCTCTGAACCGATTTAGATGAAATTTAGTATGGTGATAGTTTGAGTCCTGGGCAAGGACAAAGGCTACTTTTTTTATTCACCCCTCGGTGAGGTCAGATGGGGGAACGGTATGTGTGCTATAGGTAAAGTTATATAAATTTCGCACAGGTTCATCTAGTAAAGAAATATATTTTTATAAAATCCAAACAAAAACCTTATACTATGAAGTTAAAATTTATCTTATATCTGAATACATAAAATTAACCGTAAAAATAAAAATAAGTATCTTTAGTTACACCCTTACACCCTTTGTGAGCTTATTATTTAAAAAATCGGTAATATTTATGATCATTGAAAATAATTGACGTAAAGAGTATGACAAATTCTTGTGAGAGCTATAAACGTATGCCTATTGTATTTAACATAAGTTTCAATTGATAAAAAATATTTATTATACGATGTTAAAAGAGTTTTATTGAAACGAAGTACCCACATATTTTAAATTAAGTTTTATTAAAAGATGCGTTAAAATTTATATTACAAAGAGGTTTTATTCGCGATCGTTACGTTTAAATTTTTCGAATATCGAAATAAATAATTCGATATTTGATGTTGATCTTGGATAAACGGTATTTCTATGAAAAGTTTATCGTACTTTGCGTTTGATTCGTCAGCAAAACTCGATTAAAAAAAAATATTTATTCTTTATAAACTGTTTTAATATAAATAATTTAAAAAATACTGAATTGTAATAAACAATTTATAATAATATACCCTTAAATATTAAAATATTTTTGAATGAAACGATTACCTAGGCTACGCTAGGCTATTTATATATATGTTTTATAATTATTAATTAATTAATTTATAAATATTATTAATTTAGTTTTAATACTGAGTGAGCCAGTGTAATTAGATGCACATAAGACATGTTAGATAACTGGATTGGTGACATTTGCGGCTTAAATGTTTTTTATATATTTTGTACAGTACTTTTAGTCTACGATAAAAGGTCAACCAATTAACATCAGGAACCCATTAAGTAATTCATGTTTGTTCAATAAAAAAATCAATTAGAAATTAATTCTGAATATTTTAACACCTATGAGCTTATAATGTCATGGCTCTATCTCATTTTAATTAAGTATATATTTTGTTTTATAGACCTTTAAAAGGTCCATTTATAAATAGTATTTGTTAGTTTGTAGTTTATTTTTTCGTATCGAATGATTTAATTAATTGTTACCGGTTTTTGCTCGTACAAGTCGTAACTCAGTCATCGGTTTTCGATCAACGTAAAGCAGAATATACACGGTTTAATATTTCGTGACAATATTTGATCAAATTACTTAATACATGAAATGATAGAAACTTTTTTTTTTTATGAATTCAATTTTTTTTTTTTACGATTAAATATAATGTATGCTTTTTTATTTTTATTTATTATAGTTAGGTAGCGAATGAGCCACCTGATGGTAAGTGATCACCACTGCCTATATTTATTGGCACTGTTAGAAAATGAATATTAACTTCTATAATACTTCGCCTTATTGCCTCCTCTGGTAACAGGAGCTGTTGGTGGTGACGGGATTCAAGATTTATACAGTAACTATTTTTAATTCATATATGTATATATTTAAGGAATTAATGTTAATGATTCTTATGTAAATAAATAACTGTAACCTTCCTCTTATAACATGTTTACACGACCAACCTTGGGAACTAAGATATTAAGTCCCTTGTGCGTAAAGTATGTAGTTTATAAATTTTAATATCAGGATAATTAGCTCTTTTACCTTCTCCAAATAAATTTTATATTTTATTAATTTTATGTTACACTTAAAACAATTTCTTGGATCTTAATATGAGTGACAATTATAGATATACACATAACTTGCTTAAAAAAATACTGTCTAGCTTTTTGATTAATTAAACAATTCAAAAATATTTTTTTTATAAAACTGTTTTGATTTTACGTCAAAAAATCAAAAGTACGAAATGGCAATCAAGGGAAATTCGCCCACTCGTCGTGTAATTAAGCTTTGCATTTAACGTCTCAATGCAGCCGGGTACTGATAAACACTTGTTTAAATTTGCATATAAAATTGATAAGTGACTGCCTTTTAAAGGTTAACTCGAGTAAATTGCATTGCATTTTATTTTCATGACTATAGATTAAGGTGTTATCTTAATGATATGATTCTTGAAAATAGACTAAAATGGCTTTTAAGATACGCTACGGTGTGAATCGGTTGAACGTTTTATAGTCAATTTAGATTTTAGTTAATATCTATTACGATTATAGATGCGAAGGCTCAGTGGCTTGAATAGGTGAATCTTAAAGATATGTTACCGCTTCAAAACCACTAGTACTGCTTAATTTGTGTTTATAATTCATCTCGTCTTCAATGGAATAAAAACATAAAAGATCTGATGTATCAGCAACATGTGTGCACCAATCTGCACTGGAAGAGAGTGGTGGCAACTATAAAACTATGAGAGGAGGTTTAGACAATTACAAGGTATTGCAAGAATAGCTTATAATATAAAATAATATTGCAATTTATTCTTATTATATAAATTATTTACTATTTTATCAAAGAAGAGTTATTATATGTATTCATTAAATAATATATGCATCGAAATGCATACATTTAATCAAAAATTAAACTACAAAATTTATAACAAGATGCACAAAACGAAGTCCATGATTTTCACACGATTCTATTGATATTTTAATTTCCATTCTAAATTGAATAATGACTTCAATGTTAAACAAGAGTATTTTGCTGTTTTATTTGTTATTTGTATTACAGAAAAGTAATCTGTAGTCTATACAATGTAATTCTTAATTTTCAAAAATTTTTTTGTTCATATATTATATATTGATAGAAGGGTTTTCTATAAGCATACAAAACACTACAATAATTTACTATGACCCCTCCATTATGATTTATACATACGAGTATATATAAAAATATATATCCAATTGACAGGATTTGGGAAACTAAAAAACAAATCTTATAAATTAATTTGATACAGAGTTAAAAATATGTACGGAAATTTTCTAGTGACAAATGAATGCAAACAAAGTGCAAACTATTCCACAATTGGTCAAAATACCTAAATAACCCTGAATCGATAGAGGAACTTTATCGGCTCGGAGTTTAACTTGGACTTTCGAACCAATCAAAACATGTAATATAAATATAAAGAATCAATCCACAATTTGTCGCGAGTGGATATCGAAGCCGCTATCTTTAGCGCATTCGTAATAACTGCGTCAATGAATTGCCCGAGCATTCCAATCACGCTTTCATAGATCCCGAGTGTTGTGTGAGAGTATATTACGGGTCTGTTTATTTAAGTGTGTTAAAAAAAATCTCACAGAGTCATGTATAGACGTATTCGGTTGTGATTCGTTCCATCGAGCGTATCGAATATGCGCCGGCGCTCGCTGTCGTCGCGAATACTCTTGCGCAACGCGTGACGCCTCATTAGTTCGGAACAGACTCGTGTGCGATATTTTGTACTTAAACTGTGAACATGAATTACATAAACATTTTTATTATTGGTCAATAAAAAATATCAAATCAAATCAAAATATCACTATTACAACTGTTTAGTATAAATATTTATTGTTTTATTTCATTTAGTAAATAAAACAATATATATTTATACAAGAGCCGAGATGGCCCAGTAGTTAGAACGCGTGCATCTTAACCGATGATTGCGGGTTCAAACCCAGGCAGGCACCACTGAGTTTTCATGTGCTTAATTTGTGTTTATAATTCATCTCACATCGTGAGGAAACCTGCATGTGACTAATTTCAACGAAATTCTGCCACATGTGTATTGCACCAACCGGCATTGGAGCAGCGTGGTGGAATATGCTCCATACCTTCTCCTTAAAGGGAGAGGAGGCCGTAGCCCAGCAGTGGGAAATTTACAGGCTGTTAATCTAGTAAACAATGTCGCATACAATTTACAAATATGTAACGTGTATCCAATTCATCATCATTTAATTTCAGAAATAAATCAAGAAATCTATATTCAAATTAAGAATAATAATATCAACTCCAAAATTTGAAATCAATTTATGTTCACAGTTTCTATGGGCACGCCACTCGTATAATGTTGACCTAATTTGGTACCCGCGAGATAAAATGCTGACAAAAAGCGGGAAGTGACGCTCCGAGTGGGATGAAATTAATAAAATGACAAGTGATTGTTATTTTTACGCTTCAAATAAAAAGAGCATTATATTATATAAATCACAACTCGTGCGCAATAACGGGTACCAATTATTTACATTCATTTGAGGGTGTAATCATCGAAAACGTAAGGATGCAATATATTTTCAATTTTGTATATTTTGAGTTTATTTATTAAAATTATAAAATACAGATATTCAAACGAACATACCTGTATCTTTTTTTTCTAATCATTAAACTACTTATAGTATTTCGTTATGCTAAAAACGCCCTTGGTTTCACTTCATTTCGTTAAGAATACATGCAAATTAGTCAATTGTTTACAAACTAAACTTTGGTAATTAAAAAAGAAAAACTAATACTGCCCTAAGCCCTACTGTATTACTATATCAACTATTGTATATATATATATATATATATATATCAATAGGGCTTTGTGTACGGAATTCCACATCATTCAAATTAAAATACAGATATACAAATTATAACCATTTGGAGTATTTATTACTGCGAGTAGTATTTCAAAAACCAACATTAAAAGTATAACACCTCACGTTATTGACTCCACTGGTTGGAGGGCTGGTTAACTTTTACTTAGAGAATCGGAATCAGGATTCAACATTGAAATGGAAAATCGGAAATGCTGCTATTATTCTTAGCAACTTTCCACGAGGTCAAGATTTGTACAGTAACTATTTTTAATTATATTTGTATATTTTAAGGTCTTAATGTTAACGATTCTTATGTAAATAAAGTTCGTTTTAAATTTAATATTTAAGGGCTTTTGTTGACAAAAAATATGCCAGCCCTATCGTATCCTCATGAAAGTATGTACTTAACTTAAGTTTCTTAATACAAAGTTATAAACCATGCCTCTTCCGATACAGGAGAGGTTTGGATGCCTTGAAACATACCTATATCCTACGTATTTATTTTAAGTATATACTCACTCTGGGCATATTCCATTAATAAATATTGAACATCATCTAAAACTTCAAATTTGTCACATTAAGGCGAAAGTGCTCATTTCATTAAGATCGTTATTTTTTTTAATGGAATGTGATCAGATCGCTGTCTGTGTGCTATTTTAACTAAACAAAGGAACCCAAGAAGGTTGACATTGTATCATTCCTTTCTCTTTGGAATACAACTTGGTGGAATAATTGACAGTTGGATGTTCAGTTAAAGAAATATGATTGTACATAGACAGGCTTACGAAGCTACAACTCATCATCATCCTGTGAGTTCAGGTCTCATAGTCAATTCTGTACTTAACAATGTTCTCCTAAGCTAAGCGCGATATCATTTGTAAACACAATATTAACTCTTAATTGACAATTTAAAAAATATATATATATGACACTACAGATAATTATTCTATTTTATATTTGGTAACCAAATAATAAATCAATACTATCAGAATAGTCAGTATAGCGTGCACACAATAATTCAATTTATGTCTTTATTAAAACCACTGTAGCGTAACAGCTGAGACCTAACACAGGAACTATATTACTTTGGCAAGGAGCCTAGCATTGGCCGATAATAATTCGCACCTGCGACGACCGTGTCAACTAACAACGGGTGCCAAGCTAACAAAATGTTTAGATGGTAATAAATATATGCTTTTCAAATTATTTAATATTATATTATATTAATATCGTATTTAATACTTTAATTGCTATACGTATTATATTCGAGAATTTAATTTTCACCATTAATTCAGTATATAAGCGAGTAATATTTTAATATTTTTAGTCTATAACTGCAATGTCCATGGTAAGTACTTTTCAAATAATTTATATGAAGTCAAAGTCAATGTAGAAGCAATGATACTACTTATTGATAGTCAAATAAATCTACTACCGGTTTGGAAATAAACCTCAGAACTGAGAAGAACCGGCAAACGAAACATGAAACTACTGATCGTCCTGCTCTTCAACTTTTGATGTAACGTTTTGAGTTTATTCCATTACCCGGGGTAACGTGGACTGGTGCATACAAAGCCACGTGGCTGATTATCGCCGAACACGATTTAACTATAAATACAAACTGGTTGCCCGGTCTTGAACTCGTAATCTGAGATTAAGACGTGTTTAACAATTGGGGTTTCTCAGCTCTGATGAAAAGATAATTTATACCTATTGGTAAAGCATAAATCAATTTTGATTGCAGGGCTTTTGGCATGCCTGTCTAATTAGGTACAACTTATCAGATATCCTAACCAATAACCTTTACCAACAACAACAATTAGTATTGTTCTGTTAATTTATACTTTACTGTACACTACACATAGAAAATAAATAAATACAATATGGATCCAGCCTGAATAAAAGAGGCGTACAATTTTGGCGACGTTATCGCTTCATAGCGATCTCGTCCAGGCAACCAACGGTGTAGGTTAGGTTAGGTCTATTTTGGGTGTGTTCTATTTTGTAGAGTGAGCCAGGGCAATTACAGGCACAAGAGATCATTTAAGTTGCCAAGGTTGTTTGTGCATTGGCGATATTATCGGATGGTTAATATTTTTGACATCGCCAATGTTTGTTTATCGCTGTCCGTTGGTGACCACTTACCAACATTTGGTCAATTTGTCAGTCTGCCTATCTATTTTATAGAAAAATCCATAGGGATTTCTTATAATTATTTATGTACAATATTTATAGCTTAACCAAATGTGAAAAAAAAATATTACATCAGTTATTTCTCTTTTGCCAAAAGTTGTTACCAGATATATTTAGATTAAGAGCTTTTATGCACATTTTACGGTTTGATGAATTTGTTGCTTCAGAAATATTTAAGAGGTATATCAAAGTCAAACGAATGTGAAGATAGACAAAGTTAATTGCACTTAAAAAGTTTAATAGCTTAAAAATATGAAAAATGTAATTAGATCTAGAGCCCTTCAGGGCATCTAGCTGTCACTAGGTACAGTTGAGAGCAACATATATAAAAAGCAAGACACAACATAATTAAGTAATTTTGTTAAAATCATGTAAAGAAGGTCATATAATAAATACATCATTAGTTACATTAAAATTATTAGTAGTTTTAGGAAGCAGTGAATTACAGAAATCAGCTTTCATACTTAGTTCCCAAGGTTGGTGGCGAATCTTCAATTCGCAATTTTAAGAAATGTTCAATATGTATTAGGTCGTAACTACTTAAGATCTGGTGGCCCATTTTGTATATCTATTTCTTTATTTAAAAGTAAAAAGAGGACTTTATAAAACTAACATATCATTATTTCATTTATAAACGGTAACGCTCACGGCTTTATCGTATTTATTTCTGTTGGTGACTGTACAGTGAGTAAGAGACGCCTCTTAATTGAACAAGACGGAAGAGGAATCAAAGGGAATGATTCCCTTTAGGGGCATTCCGGAGGGTAGGACGCGATGCGTGTGCAATATAATTTAGGGGGCATAAATATCTAGCTTAGAATAAAAATACTCAGAAACCAAAGCATTCTACTTAAGTAATTAAGAACCGTGTATCATACTAAACTTATACTTTTTATTTTTTTAATAATCCTAGAGATAAAAATCACAAACATAGGCATAGTAAAGTTAAGTAATAATGACAGCTAAAATATTTCAAGTACCATTTGTAGTTTTGTTGACAAAATAACAAGAAACGAATTTAAACAAGCAACAAAAAATTAATACAATTACTAACTTTCACTTGGTACTTAAAAGTATCTTTTTAAATGATACCATATCCATCAAATATAATTCCATGTTCAAATCGTAGTTCAAACCTTATCGTGGGTGAGATTCCTTAGCAACTACGTACCCGTTGCTAAGATTGTGCCTAAAATTGCTTTACGTAATTTGTAGGGGGCTGGACACATCAATCTTATGGGGTGTAACGCCTTTTAAAGGAAATCAAGTGAGTAATGCTGTACTGCGAACGAGAAATCGTAAAGGATTTAATTTATTTTGTTCCAAATTCAAAATATATTTTAATAATGTTTTAATAGGTAAAATGCAAACTGTAACGGATTATAAATATTTGTCTACCAATACGAAGATAAACAGGGACACATTTTAGCTATTTATTCAATCTCTTGTTCTCTGTGCAAAGGTTGTTCGGAAAAGATACGTAGTTAGAGTGCTCTTGGTAAAACATTTTAACCTTCCTTTGTTTAATCTGTACTATATGACAAAGTTTATATGTATGTTATACATACTCATACACGTATTTTTTGATAGTCGTATATAATATAACCCGTATTCGAGGTTATGATAAAATATACCATAAATAAATCCATTAATATCTATATTACACAACTTCAAAATTTTCACAATTTAACAAAGAGATTCCATTCGTTCGTGTAAAGATGTCTCCGTATGCGGGACTCATATTCATGCCTCTGTATATTGCTATCAAGCGTAATGTAATAAATATAATTTACATATATTTTCTATAAAATTTACATGAGGAATAAATGAATTGCGGCCAAATAGTTTCTATGGTACGTTTACACCGTTGTATACAAGTTCAAGTTGAAATAATAATTTACGCCCACGTTTCATGATAATATAAAGAAACTAAACAGTGAACGAGTCACGACGTTGCCCCGTCGGAACAGTTCCCTTTAAACGCCTCAATTATATTTTATTTTATATTTTAACATTTCCACTGACATTTGTTATAACGAGTCTGACACATTATGTGTCAATCAAAAGTTAATGAATACTTCTGCAATTGTTTTATAACAAGAGACTCTTCGCAACTCCATCGATTTCAAATTTTATAATAATTTAATTTATATTCCTTTGTCATTAACCAGGTCTCAGGTTATCTCTATATAAAGTTACATGACTAATTAATTAATAGCTTCAGTGCTGTAGTCGTGACGTAATAAACAGACAGAGAATTTGTTACCACTTTTGTAATATTAGTCTCATTGTATTGTATATACGTATTCTCTTAATGTTCTCAGATGAATATATTTTTTAGGTTTGTTGAATTATTAGTTTAACAAAAGCGTGATTTCATTATATATATATAAACGAAGCGGTTTATCTTACTAATACTATAAATGAAACTTTGGATGGATGATTGTTAGCACATCATCAGAACGGCTGAACAGATCTGATTTAAATTTGGCACAGAGATCGATTGTAGTTTGAAATAGCACATACGTTATCTTTGATCCCGAAGTAAAGAAGTAAGAACGTACCTAAGACTGGAAGAGAGAGCTCTTTAACTAACGTGCAAGTAAACCTGCGGAAAACACAACGATTATAAATAGGAGTAAGGCTTACTAGTAGTGGGGATGACAGTAGTCGAAGGTAGCTGATAGAATTTGCAACTTTTGCTACCTAAACGGCACCTTAACCGTTGCGCTTTTGATATAATACATTGGTTCTTGTTCCCAAATGGTGCTTTTAAACTAAAGTAAACTAAACAATAACTGTTTTTTCCAAGACATGAGAATGAGATAGCAATTTTTGAGTTCTGTTAATTTATTTACTTGCTGGTGGGCCTTTGTGCAATCCCGTCTGGGTAAACCCGCTAATGTACAAAAATGGTTGTGTTCTGATTTCAAAGGTTATTTAATTACCAATACAAGGAGCATAAAATTTTAGTTCACAAGGCGTTGCATTGGCAATTTAAGGAATGGTTAATGTTTCTTGCAGCGCCAATGTCTATGGGTGGTGACCACTTACTATCAGGTAGCCCATTTGCCAGTCCAACTAAATATTTTATAAGAAAATTTTTTTTTGTTAAGAAACTTCTTTCTTTCATTAAAATCACATAATAATACACATATTATACAAAAGTATATCGTGTTATTAAAATACGTAATAACTTCACAGATGCGCTAACAAGAATAAACAGAAATACATTCTCATTGTATAATTTTGATGAGGCATTATGAAATATTATTAAGCATTGTCTTATAATAATTTTGAACTCTACCTCTCTATGATACCATACAAAAATATTTATAATTGATAAATATATTATATTTAATTTATAAAGGTATATAAACCATGAATGATTTAAATATAATATAAAAACTCTTTGATGATTAATTTCTTACTTAAGCTATAAGATAAGAAGAAATATCTTTAGGGAAATAATATTATTTTTATTTATATTATTTTTGAATTGCATTTAATAAGCCTATTAAATGCAATTCAATTATGTCCATACAAATTTTGCTTAACAAATGTTGATTGATTTTTTAATTTCCATGTTCCATAAAAAAAGCAATAATATTTCACATTCATATTCGAGTAATTCACCTACTTACAGCGCATGCTGTGCCAGAGGTTCTCAAATTTTCAACTCTACAAATAAAAAATAAAACTATAACGAGTTCAGAGAACTTAATGTAACATGGACGATTGTTGGGCTATTTTTTGTAAAAGAACTTTGAGATTTACTTTTAAAATTCTATTTTCAAATTCAACTTTATGAATTAAGTTGGGTATATTTATTTTAGATCTCGTAATATGATGAATATTTATTATTTAAAATATCTACTTTCGTGTCGTATGTGTTTGTGTTCGATGTATAAAATTCGGCATTTAATACTCCCGTGCTTTCCGAAACTCGTAAAGTCTGGTCCTACCATTAAACTTATTCCGGTTGTGTCAGTTTCTTTATTCATCGGGTTAAGGGAGTGAGAGAGTGCACTTGCTTGCACACACATTTTAAGACTATAATATCTCGTATACATTTGGCTATTATCCGCTCAGCGACAATCGATCGATAATATAATAAATAATAATATATTACTTTATTTAAACTTAATGAACGTTGAAATGAGTACGAGAGAGTTCCGTATATAAATCTAGCGCTATTCATTAAGTAGATTACAAGGTTGAGTACATCTGTACTGCAAATAAAAGTGAACTAATAAAACCGAATGCACTAAACATAACACAAATCTCCCGGTAATTACTCGAGTCACGGCTGTATAAGTTTTAATTAATCGCTAAATTACACACGTACTATATATGTTCTTATGTTTATCGGAGGCTCGTCGCCGTAGCTAGTACTGGTTTATGGGTAACCGTTTCCATTGTTATTAAATTAAATTTTAATATTTCAAAAGTTTTGTATTTAGGATAATGCGTATTTCTCGACATATAATATCAATGATATTTGTATGTATTCTTAATTGTATTTTCCTATTTTTTTTTTCTTTATTGACTAATAATCAGGAATATTAAGAGCAAACATTACAAAAGTGATATGTAACATAACGATGACGTCACACGTTAGTAATAAGCAACATTAAAATTATTAATATTATCCTCTTAGAAAATGGGTTGTTACCATTTGATGGTTACTATAGCAATCGGTTCAATCAAATAGCGCGGGCTTCCCGGCTTCCTGTTACACACTTCCGTCCCTTTTATGAAATTTGTATGTGATCAGCACTTCCCATAGACATCGTCTTCGTAAGAAATTTTAACTATTCCTTACATTGCTAATACTCCGTCAACTTTAGAAAATTAAATTGTTATGTCCCTTGTGATAGATAGATAATTTTGACATTGGGAACATACAACGAAGCTAAAGAATTCCAGGGTGCAATTCAAATGCGTCGAAGATTGTTACGTTTAACGTCAATGACAGTTCAATTTTCTCGATTCTTATTTCGATTCGTTAAACAACAACTCAAACGCATATTAAGTTTAAACACACGGTTGGGGTTTGACCTTTTGAAAAAAATCGGTCCAGTGTGGTAATAGCCCTAATAATCTAAAGCTTAAAATTTCAGTAACAGGAGTCTGGACAGTAGAAGTGTTTCCTTTGCTTCGTAAAACATGTTTTCGGGTTTCCTACGGAGCGGGCTGGTTGGTCTGGTCTCTCTCGTGATAGGCTCCCGTAGCCGAAATCGGCTAGAACGGCTTCATTAATCTTCGAATTAATCTTTAAGCAGATTTTATATTTATTATAAACAGCTCAGTAATTTAAAGTTTGAATGCCAAATAAATATACATACTGTTTAAGCCAAGTAATGTATAAACATTTCGAAGTATGATATTAAAAATATATATATATAAGACAAAAAATGAAAAAAATACTTTTAATAATATCAATTTGATAGATAAACTTTTTCACTATAATTATAATATGGTTTTTATATTGATATGTGTTACAAATATATTATGTAGACCTAGCCTTATATCCAGCCGTTTACGTAAGCGATGTCAATACGATAAGCCCATGGGCTTTTGATGTTTGTTCATTTGATTGGAGATTAAATAAATTGATGGTGCCCTTAAATTTTAAAAGCGTTTTTGGGCACTAATGAATTCCTTCCTAACACGCACGAAAAATTAAGATGTTTATTTGAGTTTTTAAAAATAAAATTAAGTTTCTATTATAAAATATATTTTAAATAAAATGTCTGCAAATGAAAATAATATTAAAATTATATATGATGTAAATAAGCCCGTACCTACTGCTGAGTTAAGAACTTATGTCTCTTTGAGGAGAAATCATGGAGTTCATGTAAATACGCTGTTATTGTTTTGAGAATGATGGATACATTCACTTGGCAGAATTTCATCCGAAATATGCGGCTTTCCAATGTACGATGCTTTCTTTTACCGTAAACGAAGAAATGAATTCACAAAAAGTACTTGAAAACTCACTGGTGTACTGTTGAACTTTAATAATGTTTACTGTAACATTTTTTATAATTATTATTTTATTATAAGCATTTAGTTTCGTTAACTTTTTCCTCTTGCTTTAATCGATATTCATTACGAAATTCTTAATTACGATTCCGATAATGATGAATATAAAATTTTCCTTTTACATAATACAATGTCACTGCCGGCGTTCGACTACATACGCTTTCAAGTACATCCATTTTGTTTTCTTTCAATTTCGGGTCGCCGTGGAACTGAAAATTGAACTAGTTCCGTGATAACGTATTCTATACAATTTTATCAAAGGCAAACGTTGCTTTATTGTAGTTCATACAGAATTACTTACTCAGAAATAACTCGTTAAACTTGATACAAGCAAAGACGATGTTGCAAAATTAAATGAGCTAGCTTATCAGATTTTTAGCCAATCTGACCTGATTTCATGCGAGCGATAGACATATATTTAATTATATACTTTTAATATTGTCCAATAATTTATCTCTTATTGTGTTAAAATATTTGAGTGCATTTTATGTTTTATCAATCGGTGGAAACTTCGCTGGATAATGTGATATTTAAATTGTATTATGTTATCAGATTATATTTTATATCTGTTTGTTTTCCAAATATTAAATAAATAAATAAATAAATATTATTATATGTAGCAAATAATATTTGGCCGTATATAAAATTTGTTTAGCGATTGTTTAGATAAATAGAGATTACCTTTCTCTCAACATTGACATTGGAAATAAGAAAACAGCGTTATTTTAAAGGTGGATTCGTTGACCTTGCTCGGCTAGGCGTTACTGATAACAATGCAGCGCGGACCCCTCACACCCCCTGTCCTGTAATTCTGGATAAAAGTATCACAGGTCAATTCAGCACAACGTCTTGTCCCGCGCTGATTTATGAGGCTATTTATTTTGTAGTGCGATTTGCGCATGTCGATTACGTAGAAAAAATATTTAAAAATATATTTCGCAAAAGTAAGCCGAAGGTTCCCTTAGTATTGTGTTACTTAATATTCCGATGTAGATAAAAAAAAACTTTTGATATATATCTTAGGAGAACAAACTAATAACAACGAAACCAGATGGAACTTGTTATAATATTTATTTTCTATCAAATTTAATTGTTTTTTTTTAACGAATGGTAATGTCTCCATAACATATACATACATTTTTAAAATATTTCCGGTAACGATTATTGAGAAATTCTTAGCATTTATCGAAGCAACGTTTCAAATTTTCAAGACAAACTATTTCACGTATATCCACGCCTTCACTAATCACTCCCTAACATTGAGAGGTAAAACTGATTAATAATGTGAAAAGTTACGTATTAATTATTAAATTTGTTGATACGAATATAGTATATAGTCACAATAATAATATTGGTTAAAAGTTTGTTACAAATAACTTATAATATGTTTATCTACAGCAATCCGTATAAGAATGTCTTAAGGTTTATTTGCAGATTATTAGCAAAAAAATATTGTAACAGGCTCAAAAAACCATTATTTAATCTTCACATTACAGTATTGAATTTAATATTAAGCTACTGCCTGTTCGAAATGTATATTTTAGCGAGATGAACCGGCAAGAAACTTAGAATTCATTGTTTTCACTAATTTACATAGGTATCTTAATTAAATACAATTCAACTTATTATTCAGGACAATTTGTCGTTTATATTAAATCACGCTTTATGATTTTTAAATTGAGTAGGTTAATATTATATGATTATTTTTGTAAGCTATTAAAGTTAGAACGTGATGGTGAATTGGTAATAATTAAATCGTTATTATTCTACTTTATTGAGCAATTTGCTTGATGTAATGATGTCTTCCTGACCGATTTCGGGCGCGGCCACTATTCTCAGGAGAGAAGGGTAAGTATAAAAGTTTGGAAAAAGGAATCAGTTCGTTATGAGATTTATTTTTAATTTTATGATTGTCATCCTTTCCGAGAATTAGATTATTTTCTCTTTATTCTCCTTTCAACATTTTTCGCTTAAGGATTTTATCGCCCACGCACAATTCTAAAATTCAGCATATACATATGTATGTATGTATATACTGTATTTATATGTAGTGAATTACTTCAATTGAATATTAAACGTATTTATACCAATGAATATGAAAATAACTTATACGTAATTTGTATAACCTACAAATAATTGGTATTTGTTTAAGATAATTGTTTTTTTAAATAATGTATTTTATAGATTAAAAATATTTCTTAAAAAAAGTTAGTGTTCTGAGTTATTAATTATGAGTTATATGCTTAAATGTCTTTCGAATTTTCTGAAGTATGGCGTAAATGAAGGTTAATTAAACAACTTTGGAAATCTTTTAACAATTTCGGTGGTCTTTCTTAACGAGTTATCACCCAACTAGGAACGAATTATTCAACATCGGTGAACGCTTTATTTCACCGCAAGACCGTACATAATTTCTTTCTGCATAACGAATCCACAAACAATGGTCGAAAATAACCCTCTGTAACGAATCGAAGAGGTAGTCAACAGTATATGGACCAAAAAAAATCTTACAATACAACGAGTTACGTGTAAACGTCCCAGTTCTGCACAAATATGTCCACTATTCGCGACGCTGGCCCATAAATTAAAGAGATAAATGGAACTTCAACAATGGTTAAATAAACCAGCGTTTCTTATGAAGAACGAAAATAAGTATTGTTCGGTGTATGTAAAAAGTTAAAATATCATTCGCGTAAGAGATGTACAATGAATCGGAACATTAAGAGGGTTTTAATAGGGGGTTGGTATTTCGATTGGGGCAAAAAGCCCGGACTTGAATATTATTCGGCATTTTACGGTCGCATTTATTTTATTAAAATAGCGTTTCGACATTTCGTACCTGTATAATTTATTTATATTTAATGACTTCGAATAGAGTTGTTCATTGAAATGAAATATTTGTAATCGTATTGGTACCTGTATCCCGTATAAATATTAATTTATGATTCTTCGCTTTGTCATTTTACGAGAACATTTCTTTGTTGCATTTTTTATTTCTGCTTATTTGGTTGATTTTTTTTTTTTTATGGCGTTGGTTGGCGTACGTGCATATGGGCCACCTGATGGTAAGTGGTCAACACCGCCCATAGACAAAGGCGCTGTAAAAAATATTAACCATTCCTTACATCACCTATGCGCCACCAACCTTGGGAACTAAGATGTTATGTCCCTTGTGCCTGTGATTACACTGGCTCACTCACCCTTCTAACCGGAACATAACAATACAGTGTACTGTTATTTGACGGTAGAATATCTGATGAGAATAATAAAGATTTAATAATAAAGATTCATTAATCGAGATCTACTTTAAAAAAATATTTAAATAAAAATCTCTAGTTAACATTGTTCTCCAATATGTCTCCAAGAAATTTGTGTATTTTCATCTTTTTATTAGTTTTGTGCTTATTTGGTTCAACATAGATTTTTGATATCCAATAACATAAAACATAAAAAAAAAATATACTTAAAAGCCGGTACCTGATAATGCATGAAATATCTACATAGACATCATTTATATTGAAATAATTCTGTAATATAATATTGGTGTCAGTGCAGTACAATACGCTAGATTTTTTTACGAAATATCTAAAAACGATTTGATATCAAAAGCGCATTCACACCGGAAGGATTTGCGTAGAAACTGTTAACCAATGTAAACTAAAACTGAGATCACAAAGAAATGTTCTCGTAAAAACGCCGATGTAAAAATAAGTGTTTACTTTGTCGGAAACATCATACCACTCGTACTTTGAAGTGGCTTCCATTTATACGCAACCCTTCCATCCACATATGTCTAGATAACACTGCTTGTAACTACATTATTGATAGAGTACATTCTCTCCCCTGGACTGACGCTCGTAGTTTTAATTTTAACTTCCAAATTTTTTGGATATTTGACTTATGCCCAAATATGACATTAAATGTAGTTATGTAGTAAGAATATTTTTGAGTGATTTAATCATAATATATTTTCTAGTTTTCTTGTTCTTATTTTAAATGTTGTCTTGGCGTTTTGCCATGATGTACTTATTACGGTATCTTTCTTTGAAACGATGCTATTACGGAGAGACATCTGACCGCAATTGCTTATTGCTATTTACTTCATTCTGTTTTCTCGGATCTGTCATTGATTTCTTTCCAATTCGGGTTTAATAAGTACGTATGTTTTTTTAACGTTTATTTCGTTTTGGACATGTCGAAATAAATTACTTGGCTTTTTGCAAGCCCGTCTCGGTAGGTACTACTCATCAGATATTCTATCAACTAGTACTGTACTAGTACTAGTAGTGTTCCGGTTTGAAGGGTAAGTTAGCCAGTGTTAGCTTCAGCTGCAGGCACAAGGGATCTTAGGTTACAAGGTTAATGGAAGGAGTGGTTAATCTTTCTTACAATGGCAATTTCTATGGGCAATGGTGGCCATCAGGTGGTCCATTGGCCTGTTCACCTTTTTTATTACTAAAAGAATACGATTTCACTCCAACTTCATTTGACATGGTTCTACTAAAAAAAGTTCGCATTAAATACGATTTGGCAGACCAAATCACCCCTTGGACCCAGACGGATATAATATAAATGGTAACATATTAACAAACTAACTAACTGTCAACGCACATTTATAATTGTAGGACATACATATTTACTTCCAGTTTCTGAAACGCTAATCAAAGTCAGATTAACTGATTCAAATTTTAACTCGATGATCATTGGTTGATGGAATGTTAGGCATTAAGCGGTTATACAGCCTGTATTTACTCAGATTAGTGAATCAGACTGTTATCAGCAATTACTGACATATTGTAGATATGTTTTGTGACTAGACTATTACGACTATGTAAACATAGATATTATTAACAAAAACAATATGATGTCATTGTGAAAATAGATAACTACATAGTTTACAATTTAGGAAAATTATTCTAGAAACAAGTGTTAGATTTGAGTCATAAATATTTAATCAAAGCAATATAAATAACATACGATCGAAGCAAATATAAATATTAATATTGGTTATAATTGAACCAATATTTATTACGGAGATCAATTACAACCACATTTACATTTATCATAAATATATAATATGTATATATATATATATATATATATATTTAGAAAACGACGTAAGTCGAAAATTAAATTATAATCTTTAAATTAGTCTATTAATATAGTCATGAAACTTATATTGCAAAAAAAATACGAATAAGATTATAATTGTTAAGTTTATTTTTTTATTACAGGGAGCGTCTTCGTGACTATATAGATCTATACTCGAATAGATCACCAACGAAGCATTCTAAAATCGCCATAATGTATAACACAGTTGAATGACCTTGAAGGTAAAATTATAGGAATGTGAAGAATCATAAGCTTCTATTAATAAAACTACGAAGTATAAGAACCAGCAGGGTCGAGAATCTTGAGCGAACTTGACCCTGACGAAAGAACTCTCCGTACGGTTCAGCTTTTCATGAGATTACGCGAGACATTTTGTGGAGGGAATCGTTGTTGGCATTTATAGAGAGTAATCTGAAGCATTTTTAATATTAATTTACATATACTTATTCACGTCCTCAGCGTTAATCATTTAAAATAAAAAATATTTAACAATAGTCAACGGTCTTACTAATAGAAATCGTGCAAAGAGTGCATAGTTACATCTCTCTCTTTCTGGCATAAATAATTTGACATCCTAAAGAAGAAGTCAAAGCATTACAGCAGCATTAAAGCAGTATATATAACGACTAAATTGAGAAGCTTTAAACTATGATACCATGATAATACTTTGAAACAGATTCGTAAATAATTAAGTATTAATATTACGCTAAATGTAATATACGAACTAACGAGTACACTATTAATCAAAATGAAATGATCTCTGTATTTCTTTTGTTTTTTGAGTCGTCATTTACAGGAATAAATTTAATGTAAAGTTATCACGAGAAGAACCGACAACATTCTCGTAGTCTACAATATAAAATTGAATCAACGAATACGAATTCAGCGTTATTACTTTAAAATCGGTACATAAGTTTTTTTCTTATCTGGTGGTAAGCAAGTGTTATCTGCTATGTTGAATTTAATATAACCTTACATATTGTATCACCTATATTGTTATAAAACTTAGCTAACGATACTCAGTTAATCGAAATATGTTCGTAGCTTATAAGCAACCCGGAAGCTTATGAGAAATAGTCATGTTAAAATCAAAACCGATATGTCTTCATCATGTTCCAAAAAATATATATATTAAATGGCCTGCACAAAGGCTTTGCTTAATATGGGTTGAGCGGTTGTTCGATACTAATATTAAATTTCTACCACCAAACAGCAATATTTAGTACTGTTGTCTTTCAATGATATGACGACATACCTATCATTTGACCATTCACCTAGAATACTTATATTTATAGAGAAGTTTTTAAAATATTGTAATGAGTCTGTTTGACCGAACTTAAGCAAGCTTTTTCAATCGTTTCTATTTATAGTTGTAACCGTGGCCGTTAATTATTAAGTAGCAGTCGTTCAACTTTAATTTAAATATGAACTAGATCTTTATCTCTTTTATTAATTTATTTATTGAAAAAATATGGAAATCATTAATGTTTTAATACATTAAAATGCAATTAGTAGTTGTAAGTCAAAACTCTGTCTAAATCTGGTTTTTTTTGGGCTAGTTGGATTGATAAATATTATATATATTGTAGTAATTGTGAGTTAGATTGTTTGTTAACATTGATATCGAAAACAATTACCTTCTTAATCACAAATCACGAAGAGAAGCATGGCAATTTGATGTGAAATTCGGAAATATATATAACAGGTTTTTTTGTTTATGTTATTCAGAATTCGAAACGGCGTTCTTTGATTAAGATGTACTCGTATATTTTCGATTCACAGCACACAAATAGGTTATCTCGGTTGCCACTTCCATTTATTTGTGACTAGTGTCCGCCCATGACTTAGTCCACGTGTGAGAGGAGGTGGGGTGTTCCTTTTGCGGCGGTTATTGGGATGAACAGTAAGCTATGTGCTATTCAGACTATAATCTATAGCTGTGCCAATTTTCATTCAGACCCGTTCAGCCGTTCTGACTTGATTGAGTAACATCCATCCAAACTTTGTATATCATCTATCCATATTAAAAATTGGAGTGTCTGTTTGTAATATTAAAATAACCGCTTTTTACTAAAGGCACATGTATGTTTACACGGTACTACTAATACTTATCGACCAATCCCAAAAATGCGAGCGAAGCTGCAGACAACAACCAGTAAAGAATATATTTAGTTATTAGTTGACTTAGCCTTGTTTTAAACGTTCGACAATAATACGATTTTTTTTCCGGCTGACCTATGTTCAGCTACAGATAATCCAATAACCACAAATAGACCAGAAGATTAAAATCAAACAAATCAATTGTATTTGTTAAGTAAATGAGCGCCCACCCGTATGCTGATAGCGATCACGGTACGTGTTACTAAAATTCTCCCCCATCATGCTCCCATTGTCTCTGACTATAGATAAAGCAATTTACTTAATTAAAACTCCCACAACGCATACCGAATATTGAGATAAACTACAGTTATTAAGACATTACTATTTAAACTTGTGCAATGTTTGCTGAGAAGAGTTTGGGAACTAGCTGACTTAAGTGAAATTGATAGCTTATGTTACGTAAACCTTTGATAGCGACTGTTCCATTGTAATTGTGTCTATCGTCATGATTACCTTATATAATACGGCCTTTTGGCCATTCAACTTTGTTTGGTAACTATCGTTGAACACAATTAGCTCTTATTGAAAGTAATACTTAAAACTTAATTTTGGAATTATATAATACGAATAACATAATGCCTTATATTTTGTTTATTTTTTTATTTTTGTTTCGTTTAATTATGTTTAACTTTATTCATAATTGTTTAAGATTGCCCGTAGAATACGTTTATTGATCTCATTAATCGTATAATGTTATCTATTTCATTTAATGTATGTTAGCCTTTGTTTAATTTTAATAATTGTATAATTAGTATCAGTGGAAACTTAGCTGATGTATGTAATATTGTATGTTTTTATGCCATAAGTGTCATCTCATTGTTTGTATCCCTAAAATAAAATAAACATGATGACCATGGCTTAACAATAATGCTATTATATTGATTTCTACTCTTCCTATTACTAAAGTAACTGTGTTCAAGTACGAGGACAGATTAAAGGTCATTGTAATATTATTGGTGAATATAAATCCTATGTTATATAGGAGAATATGTTTATCACTCTTTTATTAATATTCTTTCTTAATTGGATCGTGTTGCAGAGATGTTTCTACCCACGGAAATATTAATAAAATTTATAAGCATTTACGAACGAAAATCAATGTTATGAAACAAAATAAACGCTGTCTTTAAAATACTAAACATAACATTATGTAACAGGATAACCATTATAAACATGGATTATATATATAAGTATATATGTACGTATACATATGTATAAATAGATCGGTGTTAGAATTTTGACAATGAAAAAGAAAGTGTAATACTTCTATGTTCAATAAAGATATTTGAATTCGAATTAGTGTTACCGTGAGTTGGTACAACTGTGTTACATTTTGTGGTGAGTTGGATTTCTGCACAGTACGTTCCAGTTATTCATATTATATTTGAAAAAAATATAAATAGACAACCGATTCGACGTTATGCGTACAAATCTTCGTTTGAAAATCTATAAGCATATCTAAACGAAACAAAAAAAATATAACACATTATATAGATGTCGGAGAGAATAATTAGGTCTTTATAAAAACTAGTAACTACGTAAGGAATATAAAAGTATCAGTGCTTCCAAATAATAAAGTATTTAAGATAAAACATTCTGAATTCTAGACGTATAGGGCTTTAGCGAGGCAACTGGATAAGACGGATCATCGGATTACATTTCTATATCCAACGTCTGCCTACAGCACTATTATCTTTAGTCAACCCCCCCATAATAGAATTCTCTAGCCTTATTTTATAGACGCTGAGTAAATTCATAAAAAAATCTGACTATGCGGGCTTATGATATTCTTCAATACAAGATTTCTTTATTTGAAATAATTTCTTTTGAATTTTTTGCTTGTATATATTTTTCCTTATACATTTCTTAAAAACAATTTTATTTAATAGTTTTTTTCTATTATTAAAATAAGTTATGAACTCTTAAATTAGGATTTGATAAAATTATAATGTTTTCGAATAAAACATGACTTTCTTTCTTCAAAATTAAATAAAAATATATATTGTATTCTCGAATCGACTCCAATAAAATTGATTCTTATAATATGTCACGTGGCGCTGGGGGAAGCAAAGTTTATTATGAAATACCATCGAAAAATTACGCTAATTGGAATTCGATTTGTTCAAATCTGGGGGTAAACGGTGCGTTATACGATTTCCTCGGGCACCCTTCGATGGCGTTTGAGAAATCAATGAGCCAACCTGATTCCTTTTAAATGTATAAGAATTAATCGCTCTTTAAATTTGAAGTACGATCGTTGTCACATAAATAGTTATTCTATATATTAAAATATATTTGTATGAATAAGTGGATTTCAACTAAATATTGAGGATTCATATCCGGATAAGCACTTTTCTATTTATTTGCTTAATTGTTAAGAAAATCATCTTGAATAAAATCGCATGACTGCGTTGAATGAACTTCTGCCGCATGTATATACGCAAGCTCATAGTGAAACAGCGAGGTGGAAGAAGCTCCAAACAATTTCGTAAGAGGAAAGTAGGCCTCTGCTCAGACGTAAAATGTTTACAAATGACCAGCCTCATCTTTGAATTTTAGGAAATACGCTTTTTTTAAATATAATACTAACAAATTGTACCATCGCAAACAATTTTCATTATGCTCTCGTATTAATATTTCTGAAAAGTCATGTCCAAATTTTTAACATAAAATACAACAATTTAACCAATCTGATAATCTAATCTAATTTGAGCCTTCATAGCTAAGCTTAATTAAAAAAATACTTATCATAAATTATGTTATATAGTAAATGACTCTTAATATTTTGAGTTTTCTATAAAAAACGTAACGAGATTTTTAAATAATGAAACTGTGCGGTTAAGACTTCTATATTCATATACAGCTCAATAACCGCGTAGAAACTGTAAGCTGTTTAAATTATAATTTAAACATCTTTAAAGATTATTTTTTGCACCACCCACCAAACAAGGCTACCCATAATTGCAATATAAAAATCCTAGTAAATATATGCTCACTAAAACAATGCGTCTTGGTCATCAAAAATAAAATCACAGATATGTTTAAAAAAAACATCGACGTAATACGAAACGGTCGGTCATTAAACGCGAGTCCATACAGATGCTATCAGTTCGTTTGTTCGTGCACTTATAAAATAACATTTTAACTCTCATAGACAATAAAGTTTAATCGTGTGTAATTTGTATATTTACTGAACGAATAGCTCAATTATAAGCTGTAAACGTTACTTTGCAAAATGGCCACTATAATCTTGGAACAGTGATGTTGGAACTTATAATTTGTCCAAATAAAATCAAGCGAACATTGTTGATGAAATCTTTGCTTTTCTAATCAAATCAAAATGTACTTTTTTTATGGGCAAGGCAGACGAGCAAACGGCACATATGATGGTAAGTGATCACCGTCAGCCATAAGTTAATACCAGGGGCACAGCCAATTTCTTTCAAGTAAGCATTTAAAAACTATTAAGAATCTATTGATAGTAATACTACCACTGGTTCGGAATGTAGATTCAATAAGAACAACTATAAAGCAACGCAATGGTTATTCTTTTTCACCAAACAAATTAAAATATTACGTTTTTTTTTTTAATGCCAAGAAGTTCTAATTCAACTTATATCATCTATATTATATACATATCATATATAAAAAATGGATTTATATTGTTATATTTATACGTTATTATATTCAACATCTTTTGATGTTAAAGCTTTGCTTTGCTTTAAAAACAGTTGTGTTTTTATTTCAAATGTTTTTTTGGCTACGTATTTAATGCTATATGTATTAAAACTATTATATACTTGACGTACTTGCTTTGACTACTGTAAACATTTTTGTAAGCGCAATATTGACCTTGATTATATGTATTCTATCCAATGCAATATTATATGCAAAACAGAAGATTCTATCTAACAATTTCAGTGGTTTTATTTTAATTTAAAGAGTTAACAAACAATAATGCTGTCTTTGGTTGTAATGAAACAAAAAAGTATGTTATCTGAATTCAAGAATTACATTAATTAAAGCTAAATTAATATAATCTGTAAAGTTTTATTTTTTATTTATAACATTATTTGACTAAGAAAATAAATTAAATTAAAATAATAAAATTATCGAAAAAAGAAAAAAAATGAGTTAAATTCATAAATATCAAGAAGTTATTAAGTATTTACAGTCAATCATTGAATCGTAGATATAATATAAATTACAATGTTTTTAATTTTTGGGAGTATAATAATTATTTATTATATAAAATACGTATTGTATTGCTTTTGATTACCACCCTTTGAGTACACAATTATTTTACCACCAAACTGGAATAATTTGTATTGCTGAATTCCGATTTCAATGGTTAGTGAGTTTGTGTAATAATTATAGGCACAAGGGACGTAACGACTATCATCAGATTCCATGGTTGTCGGTGCAGTGACGATAAGATGGTCATTACTTGCTCTTGACGAAGTATGGTATGTAATTTTTATTCTGACGTAGTGTTCATTCAGTAACATTTAGTGTTCATAAGTGAAATAGATTTAAAAAAAAAACACAAGAATATAAAAACTTTACAACAATTTACTAACAAACCAAAAATAGTTCTAAATTCGCATTTATCTTAATATAAATAAATCACCAAATCATACGTATTGAAGTAAATTACTCACTCAGTTAAGCTTACAAGTCCAAATTAAAACACAACGAACAATTTTAACAAATTGCAAGTCGCGCCAATATCGACCTTACTGTCCGCGCTCAAAAAGAAAAATTACTGGCGGCTTAATTCAATTTCGCGCGCTTTTGTTTTTTTTTTATTTTTTATTTTTTCTAGCCCGTTTTATGGATAAAGGTATCTCCTAAATATACATATATTAAATATTTACATAGAAAAGTCCAAACTCAAATTTCTTTATAATATAAGTATTATGATCATTCAATTTTATCCCTAATGGGTTGATTTTAAAAACTAAAATAAGTCCTCGAGTTTTAAGGTTGCCTTACTTTACCTAATATCATTGAAACAACTTTAATTGTTTAACCATGAAAACGAAGAATTCAAACTGATAGAGTTACTTTACTGGGTAGTATATATAAAAAAATAATTGTTCATTACTGACATACTCTATATTTTAAATGGTAGAAAATAGTAACTGAGTTTCTTGCCAGTTCTTCTCGGTAGAGTCTACTACCGGAACCGGTAGTAGCTACACATTTACTTCAAAACTGTAACAGGACGATTGAAAAGTGCATTTATGATCTTGCTTGAATATAAAGAATATTTTGATTCTGATTTTGATGTTTTGATTTTCAATTTTTGTGATATTGTATGGTTAAAACGAAACTATATGAATTTCATTTTATTTTAACACTGATAAAAATAATATAAATTCAAAGAAAAATATTTAAAGCGTCCAACGTATGAGTCAATTTATTCTTTCTAATCAAAAATTACGTCAAACTGAATTCCCTGTATATTGATAAACCTATGCTCAGTATTATAAACGGAATATGATTATTGTCAAATTTAGTCACCGTCGCCAAGAGATTATGCTTCTAGGAAGTGTAACGTTTATTCGACATAGATAAGACAGTTACCCAAAAAAAAAATGAAATTGGAAATTATGCATAGCTTTATTTATAAACGTTGTCTAATTAGATATTGTCACTGACTGTTTCTCTCTTTCTGTCATCATAGATTTGACATACAAAAGAAGATAACAGAGCATTGTATACAGCATAACAATTTATAGTTCTTTACTTATTACTTTCTTAATCATATACCACCTAGATGTCCGAAAATCCACAACAGCGCGATTTTTAAGACATTTTCTGCCTCGCACAACCACTCTGTGGAACCAGCTTTCGCCGGCGGTTTTTCCGAACCGATACGACTTGGGAACCTTCAAGAAAAGAGCGTACTCTTTCCTGAAAGGCCGGCAACGCACCTGCAAGCCCCCCGGTGTTGCAGATGTCCATGGGCGGTGGTAGTCACTTTCCATCAGATGAGCCTCCTGCTCGTTTGCCACCATTAACATAAAAAAAAAATAATAATACTGAACGTAAATATTTTTCATGTCTTATTGCGACACTCAATTAATACCTTTGTGTTATTTAATTTCAACGTGCCTCAAGGCTAGAATACAAACAGTAACGAGTATTGTATCTGGCTTTAATATTAATCACTTAAACAAATTGCTCTCATTATTTTTTTATATTATTGTCGTGTACATTATATCACACAATTTTTTTCTATAGCGTGGCTTTAAGCATTAGGTTTTAATGGTTTATTTTTAAATTATATTTATTTTAAATAACGGCTTATGTGATTGATTAAAGTACAATAGACGGTATTATGTTAAATATTGTTTAAATAATGTAAACAGATTTAATTTTAAATAATATTGGACCTCCTTCGATTGTTCACAATTTCGAAACTAACCTTATTTGTTATAACTCATGTTATTTTTATCTCTGTCTAATATATGCAGTTAAAATACATAATGTTTGTAGTTTAGTTTTTCTATTAGACTATGTAAGTATTTTAATACATTAAAGGATAAATCAACGCTACTTATTAAACGTTATGTAATCAACAACTTAATTAATCGATGGTTTATAATCACATTTATTGTTTCTCACAGCAATAAAATGCAGTGATGCTCGTTCACATTTCACGCGGCTATCCATTGATTTTAATTGCTGACATTTATATAATTGCTTCATTGGAAGCCGACTTTCTCGTTGAAAGCCTCTCGATTCTAATGTGACCACTAAAGATTATAATGTACATGTATTGTATCTGGCTTTGATATTAATTAACTGCAGTTTGGAGTTTAATTAGCTATAGTTTTATGTAAATGGGTAGGCGGGACATAATCTTTGAATCGTTCAAACGTAAACAATTATTAAGAAACGTTTTTCGATTAGTCTGTGTAAGTTTGGGTTGTTAAAATATCTAATCGATTTTTTTTATAGCAGTATAACTTCTATATTTAAAGGTTTATATTGATTGACGACGAGTACTTAGGAAATGCAATCTGGTTCTGAATTAAATTACTTTATTTGTTTTTGATTAAATTTTATCAATTGAATTCGAGTTTGCTCTGAATAACATTAAATCAATTTATATTTAAGTGTTCGATGTAATTTTATTTATTATGATCACAGAACGAATCTGAAATTTGGTATTTAGTTGTTCGTTAATCTAGGGGTTAACTGGATGGATAGGACGGAGATCGCGATGTACTAGGTTGAAACCCTGGGTCAGACCAGCCTGGAAATGAACATTGTTTACGCTCACGTGCCTCGAAAAGCATGTAAAGGTCCTGCTCGTGATTTGTTTTCGGTTGTGTCCGATTGCAGTTCCATCACAATTGTTCCATCACAATTGCACACATTTGTGCATTACACATAGTTCTCATATCTTGAGAATTACGGTCTTGGTCAATATCGCCCATGAGATTTTTATGTTTACGAAAGAGGGATAGAGGTTTTTGAATGAATGAAGCAATCATGATAAAAAGAGATGAATATATATTTCATAGTATATTTAAGGCAAGAGATATCGTTTTTTTTTTAAGTTTATTTGGTGCTTAAATTTCGTTAAGTACGTTAGGTACGATTCAATATAAAGGTGTTTCTTGTTAACTCTGAGACACATCTGGGCTTCATTAGTACGATTTATATGGAAATTGATAATTTGTAGCTTGTATTTAGTACTACGGTATGCAAATGAGCTTCATTGGGCGTAATTACTACATATGGCATACAATTCTGCGAGCTGGAGGAAAATTGAATTTAGACAATGCTCATTACAAAACAGTTATATAAATTAACGGCTTACATTACGATAACCTTAAATATTAAGTTCCACATAAACCTTGTTGGCTGTACCACCTAATTAATATAAAATCACAAAATATTAATGTTCGAATGGCACGTGCAACGTTTAAGTCTTTGTTTGTAGACGCTGTTTTGATTGAGTTTGCGTGATGTTATAATAATAATATAATATTGTTCATCCACGTGAAATATTTTTCGTAAATTTTAATATTTAATTAAATACCGATATAAATATGTTTTGGAAAATCAACGAGTCCATCAGGCAGTTGAGCATTATAACACATAAATTAATATTTAAAAAACAATGATAAATTTACAAAAGTTCCAACTTCGGTCGTTAAATTTACATCTCAACTGAGATATGTTAAACAACATTGACAAATTGTTTTTAAGAAATGAATTAGGAATGGTGTGTGGCTTCACAAGTTCCATTTATAAATTCATTTAACAGGAATCAGCTTTCTAATCTTAAACAATAACCCGAATTGGTGGTCTAGAATCATAAATTACAACGCATTGAAGTCTACATGTCACAATTTAAAGTTCTTTTAACAAAATAAACAACATTTTGCTACTGTTTCTCGACTTTTCAAAGGGATGGTAGGTTTAGTAACCCTATTATGTTTAAAAGAAAACAAATGGTTGAAATAAACAATGTTTCTTACAATGAGGTAACCGTTTGCTACTTGTCTAGCTTCCGTGGAATATAATGAAGGTACTACTGGAGTGCATTGTCATTGCACCATGGGCTTTTAAACAATATCGATGGTTCGTAAAGATCGTATTTCAAAGAATATTCGCGAACAAAGAGATTTCGTTCGTCTATTTTAACAAATATATTTAAATAAAAGTATTGCGAGTTTCGACATTTGTATTCGATATTTAAATTTGTTTTTTTTTTAAAGCGGCTGTTTGGCATGAGCTCGAAAAATTAACTACAATTTTCTATGCAATAAAAAAAAAATAACAGCTACAATTTTTTAAGTATTACTTACTATTATGATTTCGACTATAATTACATCAATATTTTTAAAATGCGTTGTCACGTTAGTTTTGCTATCAGTAGATAGGTTAACCAAAAAAATACGGCTGATATAATTTACAGTATCAATTGCCATTGTATCTTTGACGTCATACACGGTTATTGCTTCATATCAATTAAATATATTCACTGGAATAATTGCTAGTCAAACAAAAGAAGTAACGTTCTATTTCCAAGTCTGTCTTGTAATCAGAAATCTAAAACTTTTGTATTCGCGTAACATTCAGCGAAATAATAGCGATGTATGAAAAACATCAGGTATATCGGATATCAATGCGCAATTTATCTTTTGTGCTCTGTATCTGTTACTGTGACAGAAAAACATCGACGATATTACAAGTAAAACGCAATCGAATATTTTATTGTGTAGAACTTTGTCAAACAAAAAATAAAGGAACAATTGGCCGTGTAACTTGAATACAGATCATTATCGGACTTTCGAATGCGCTTATCTTTTGTCACACAGAGACCGTCCGTTTGGTTAACTACGTGTATTTTCTTCTCAATTACATCCAAGCAATTGATTGGAAGAGTTAGTAATCTTTACTCGATACAGGAGGCGTACTTCGCAGCTGGATTGTATAATACTTATGCAGAAAGGCAGACCTGATAATAAATAGTTCCTACCGCCCATAGATATTTGCTCTGTAAGTGCGTCTTCGGTCTTGAGATCTAGGATATTAAGTTCCAGTAAGTACGATTAATATAATCATTAAGATGTCAAACGTCGCAAGACTTTGAAGTAAAAAAAAAAAACATTAGCACGAATGACCTTTTTGTGGATTTATGTACTTTTTCGTAGTTTTTGCTACTTCATATAAAACTGTTCTCATCTCTTTTGGGGAAGATTTCAAAGAGTTAATTTCATACAAATTATATAAACGCTTCAGACAGGATTTCGTCGAAAAAATCTTAAGTTTCCAGCGTGTTACATGACTCCTGTTCTAATAATTGAATTATAAACACAAATTGAGCACATGAAAACGTATAAAAATGAGGCCAATTGGGTTGGAAATACCATCTTTAATTAAGATTCATATGTTGTAACCACTGAATAATGTCGTATCAGCATATAAATAGTAATTTCTAGATAATTCCATTCCGATAAACTCTTCAATTCTTAGGTAACACCTGGAACATTTTATGTAACACGATAACATCTGATACATATTCTCATATACACCAAAATAATATGCTAACGAATACGTCAGCTGGGGAGCAAGTTTTGAAATTGGAATAACTACTTTTTTTGGAATGTATATAAATATTACTGGACATACATAATTAATTATACTTATCTCTAATCAATCGGAACAAAAATAATTATGTAAACAGAACAGATTTTATTTGAATTATTTAAAAAAAATATGTCAAGTTATATAAATAGTATTTTTTTACAATTTAGCCAATAAGAGGTACTGAGGAAACTTTAATACCGGCATGTATAAAATAATTTACATGCTTTATTTTTAATAAAATTTGACGATTGAATTTTTAAAGTTTAATATATTTCTTAACATTTAAATTAAATTCAAACTCTGTATAGCAATTGATTTTAAGGGAAGAGTCTTTTACCTCATTAATTACTCGAATTGATTGTTTAGTACCTTCACAAAGCAGTAATTTAATTCTATAATAAAATCCCACGTTCAGTTTTATATAAATCGAGCAATAAACTTTAAAGCCTATATTAAAACTATTTAATATATAAGTTATTTATTTATGAACAAGATTATATACCTATTTTACTATTAATAAATTTTATTAATTTTACATTATTATTTATGAATATTATCAACAGTGATTGGTGGATCCCATTTAGTAGAATTCCGTTTTCGAAACTGTGGTAGCTCTACATTTAAATTTGTTAATTGGCGATTAAAAAGTAGGAAGCCTTCTTGAATAAAATTATTATAGTTAGTTAGTTAGTTAGTTTATGTGTATATTATATAACTTGTGTATAAAAATATTAAGAAATAAAAAAAGAGGTTCGTTCTACAAAGGAATGATTGATGAAGGACAGATGGTGCACCAAAGGGACTGTTAAAAAAATATATTTTGAAACTATTTTAAGTTAACATTATACAACATTGTATTTGAATTAAGAATTAAATCGCTTTAATAATATATATAAAATTATTTCATTTCTAATTATAAAATAAATACCTTTCAAGTAACAAAATAATTTAGGTTGTAGGTGCATGTATTTATCTATAAATAATACATTTTCCCTCTTTGGTCAATGTAAAATTATTTGGATGATTAATTAAAATAGAATTTCATACAAATATTTAACTTTATTCATAGACTTGTGACTATAACTTAACTAAATATGGTTACAATTAATATAAAAAAGATGAAAGCACTAAAGTACCGAAGTAAATTATAATTTTAAACGAACGTTGCAATAATTTAAAATGTTATGGTATTAGTGATGTTATTGAAACCGTGGGTGTGATCGATGAAGCGGAACGACATAAAGTTGGAAGCTTGCGGTGCCTCTTGAAACCAGAGAAACACCGATAATATATTGACAATAGACTGCAAATATCAAAATCTCATCCGCTGTAACGCTAGGCGTGGCGTCAGGTCGTCATGATAAATACCAAAAAGAGATTTAAATGAAATTCGAATGGTTGTTTCTAACGGGCTTTTTGTTAGTTCGCGTGCAAGTTTCACGCTAGGTTAGAGTCACTGGATCGAGAACTCGGCAGCTGTCATCATAATTCGGACAACAGTTCTTTGTCCCCACACAGATACGACTTCATATAAACGAAGTTTATGTGAAATCTTCAAAGGAGATGAGCTCTCGAGATATTAAGTCTCACGAAAAAAAAAACTATTGTAAAATTTTACACAATAAACTTTGGTCGTATCTTCGGCGCATTAAAAAGCATTCATGTGGTATCATTGTTGGGTCTATCGATGTCCATATGATCTTGACACTTTTGTATTTGTCATTATTCTTACCTTCAAACTTTTTTTTCGCAATAAAAACGTTGCAACAACGTTCATTATAATTATTAAAATCAAGAAATCGATTCAATACATTATTTATTGTACAACAATAATATACATAAGTCATATCAAGAAAGATTCACAAGAGGCGGCCTTATCGCTTAAACAGCGATTCCAGAAAGAAACATAGTTAAAAAAATAAATAGGAGTGTATGTATATAATACGATACAATTTATATATCAAATATAGTTATTCTCAAGTATATTTATTTCGTTTGTAGTCAACTCGATGGAACCTTAAATAACATAAAAATAAACTTAGTTCAGATTTAAATGGTAGAGTATTTAAAGTCTCATTGTTTGAATTAAATAGGCGTAGGCTGTGTTCCGGTTGACAGTACTACTATATTAGAATCGTGGCTTTCAAAATTCACCGTGAAAAGATTGCATTGTTTCAATCAAAATTCGTTGAGCATCGAGTACGATGACCGCACTTGCTAAATGATGGGGAACATGATGATATATATTTTAAGTAATTCCTGTGATATCAGTAATTGGAACGCGTGCGTCTTAACCGATAATTTTAGTTTCGAACCTAGGCAAACACTAGACTACTTAATTTGTGTTTATAATACATAATACATACATTTACAAATTCTACTTATGTGTTATTCCACCAAGCCCGTGATGGAATAAGCTCTAAATTTTCTCTTCAAACAGAGAAGACCCCTTAGTCCAGCAGTGGAACATTTAGAGATTATTATGTGCGATATTGAAACAGATATAATTATACGAAAGTAAAAATATATTCATCATCCTCATTAACTTAATCTTCTGAGAACATTATTATACATCCGCCGAACCGAGCAAGACATTAATAAGGGCTTCCAGAAATGAACATCTTTATCTTCGCTCAAAAAATATAAAAATACAAAGGCATTCTTTGTTAGGCGCAATATATCTGTCATACTCCTTGTTAATACCGCTTTGGTTTTAGTTGCGATCAAAGGGACTTTCTCGCTTAGAATCGCGGTGACAACTAATTGGTTTACCAACAGGCAACAGCAGAATATGGCGTCACCGGTTCTATATTTAAATTCCGTACACACATTAAATATCTTTTGCGCTTGTAAAGCTAATTTAGCTTTTAAAATGTGTCGTCACGTTCGCGGGAGTGGATTCCAATCGCTGGATGTATGTGATTCGAACAAGGTCTTCCAATTTCTACGAAATGCTAAACGTTTTTGTAAATTTTTCTCCGAAAGCAATTTTATATGGAATACATTAATTATAAATTATTAAACGTAATATTATTTTATAGAATAAATCAATATTTAAATTCCAATATAATATATATGACTGTTAAAGTTACCTAGTTCTTTTTCATATACTCGCTTGTGAATTTGTATGTGAGTCACACAGTCGAGTATCGATGCGCTTATTAGCAACAGTTGCAAAACTAGGACATTTTAAAAATGAATTCTCCTTAAGAATCGATACAATGCGGTTGACGTTGCAAATTACGACAAGTCGAGTGGCTTTTGTATGACCTAATATTTTACCTACCTAGGTAATATTTTTTAAACGTATCTAATATTTTATAAGTGTTTCAAAACGTCACGTTAGTTAAATACTTCATGATTAATTTTTAAGTGACAATCATTTTAAATTAAATTTTACATCGCTAAGTCATAAATTTAAATATTATATATGTATATATAAAAATAAAACATTAATTAATAAGAAATTTTACCAATCAATACAATATTATAAATATATGGTAAAAAAGCGTCAAGTATTTTGTTAATTCCCATGCAGGATATATAAATCTGAG
This sequence comes from Vanessa tameamea, assembly GCF_037043105.1. Lineage (NCBI taxonomy): Eukaryota > Metazoa > Arthropoda > Insecta > Lepidoptera > Nymphalidae > Vanessa > Vanessa tameamea. Next base: position 2,796,423 of record NC_087319.1, on the reverse strand, counting down.
TGTATTTGACATAAATTCTTATTGCTAATTGTTGCTAAAGAATAACTACCGAGTACCGGTTTTTTATGATAGAATTAATATTCGGAACTGAACTGAACTATTTAAATAAAGTCTATTTTGATTTAAAAATTACTACAATCCTGGTTCCAAATCAATGACCTTTAATAACAAGATTGAAACGTTTCATAGATTTTTAATCTGCTAAAATAAATAAGTTTGTGTGGTTAACACTACGGCTTTGATTGGCTTAAGCAAATCAATTAGTCCTTGTCAAAATAACACAGCGATTTAAAGCGTATTCCGTAAATAAAACTATTGGTATTTAAAATTGGAATTCGAATGAAATATGTTTTTTTTTTTTATAAAATAATATTTGTAAGGATCATATAAACCAACGCCTGATTGTTTACGGTTTGTAGCTACATTCCTTCTATTGTCATACTGATGAGTTTTAAAACAAATTGCACTATAAAACGTTAACTAAGCTATGTAGTACAAAATCAACTTGCAACTAATAAAATATAAATTGCCTATGGTATTTTACAATGTAAGTAGGAGGTCACCGTGTAGGTGGGTAAATCTTCAACGTACTCGTAGTTCGTAAATTAATTCACTTGACTGGCGTTCTAAGGTTGTACTAAAGAGGAGGATAAAGCGGGTACGAGATCTATAATATTCTTAAAAAATTTTTTTTATTTAATAATAATAAAAACACTTTAACTTTTTTTCTTAATATCCCTACAAATGGTTGATCGCTATTGTATTCTGTTATAATATACAAATTTTATATCCAGGATCCTCTCAGATTGTACGATATATGTAGCATTCGAAATAATTAATAATGATATTGTGGTTGAAGATAATTTCTATTGTTTACAAATTTATAGAACAGGACGTTTGAAAACTAAAGGTCGTAATTTCGTAACTCTACGTTATATTTGAGCTTAATATTCTTAAATAATTGTTCAATCTTAGTAATAGTACATGACTCTCTAATTCAGTATTAAAAATATGAATGATTTGAAAAAACTTCGAACGCTTGTGTTAACGAATGATAAGAAATTAATAAGGCAAATGAATCATTATTTAAAAAACAGCATTTTAATTATAGAACATTAAATTATTGGTTATTAAACGTACTAAAATAACCAGATAGGTATCCTACTAATGTACTTTGTAAAGTTGTCTCTAAAATTGTGACTGATTTCATATATAATTTTGGTTAACAATTACATACGTGCCAAAAGTGCCGTCTTTACAAACAAAAATTACTACCTTATAATATTAGCATAAGACAACAAAGAACAGGGAAACGACTAGAAGACTTTAAAGACGTAACTAGAATTCTGTTTTCTCTCTTTTTGACAACTGATATTTCACATAAAAACGAACAAGACAAGTTATGTTGAATTAATTACACAACGTTTATTAGTAAGGGAGAAAAGTATTTAAATGAAGTACATATTACTGTTAGTTCTGTATATTTACTTAATTCACTTGTATTAGTATCCGAGTGTTTGTATTATAAAGGTCATTATTATAAATTTAATAACAGCTTATCAGAATATTTGATTAGCATATCAAACATGACAAGTGTCATATGGACCATAGGCAACGAGATAAACTCACTTATGAGGGTCTTTCTATTTACACGTGACTAATTAGTTCTGGAAACTTAGAACTAATATCAACAAACAATAATATGATTACAAATATAATATTATACTAGTGGGTCTCACGCAAAACTTCGCGTTTATTCAAGTTTTTTTAGGAATTTCGAAACCTATGGCTGGTTTTGTTTTGATTTCATTTCATTGTAAACTGAAAGTTACTCGTTTACATGTAGCGTCAAAATGATGAAACCTTATTTAAGTGAAATCTCTGAAATGTCAAATAGGACATTTTAGTTAAGTTTGAATTGGAGTTTGTCGATAACAATTTACCTTGATTTTGTTTGGTGTTTTTAATTTTTTTTTCTTATACAGCCGTAGTACCGCTCTCTAACCAGCAAGTAACTTATTTCCGCTCTCTTAAATTAATTCGTTGTTAAAATCTAACAATTTAGTTAATTGAAGTCAACAATCCTCTTTAATTTTCTGCACATCTACGGCTGGAGCTCTTCAAAATGAGACCATAACGAATTTTATGTGCAGCTATCATCCCATAATCACTGGGACAAAAATCGGCTTACGCTATTAAAATATAAGATAAAGATGTGTATTAAATTTATTTATTTACTTGGTGGTAGGGCGTAGTGCAAGCCCGTCTGGGTGGGTACCACTCATTCATCAGATATTCTTTGTTGTGTTCTAGTTTGAATGGTGAGTGAGCCAGTTTGTCTACAGGACCAAGGATGATAACATCTTAGTTCCCAAATTTTGTGGCGAATTGGTGATGTAAGGAATGGTTAAAATTTCTTCCAGTGCCATTTTCTGTGGGCCGTGGTGAACACTTACCAACAGGTGACCTTGCTTATCCGACTACCTTGTTCATAAAAAAATAATAATTACTAAAACAAATCCTATTAAAACTAAATCATTTATACAAACTCCTACTAGCGTTTATGTATGGACATATACTGGTTCTGATTCTGATTTTGAGTTTGAGTTTAATATTTCTTTAATTTATTTATAGTAAGTTTTCAACGCTATCATACATATATTTTTGGGGAATTGTGACTTTAATATTATATATAATATGTAATCAGATGAACATAATAACACGTTGTTTCTACGAATGATTAGTCATTCAAATATACAAAGCTATCACAGTTCAAACAATATCCCCGAGTCTCTGAACAATAGCCAGTTTCATCGCCAACAATAATAATTAACGGTCAGAAATAAATAACAATTTCTTTCCACGGTAAATTTTTTACAATTCCGCTCTGCTCAACCTGCTCGGCCCTTTCTCGGTAACATCACACGCGAACCGGCAAATTATCAGGTCAATCACTTTGTTCTTGCAACGGGTAACAACAAATTGCCCACAGTTCATTTATCGATCGTAATAACCGCATGCGACTGAGCTAATATACAATAGCTAATAAACTAAGCACGCTATGATCATATAAATTACTATCTTTCGCTCAAATTTAGTTGGTGTTTATTTAGCTAAAGTTTTTTTTTTATAATATTATTTAATGCCATAACTGACCTGTATTTTATTATCGCTCGTCATGTTTAAAATGTAACATGTTTTTTGTAACTAAAACTTTTCTTAATGTCGTGAGATCTTGGTATTTAAATTTATTATGACATTAGCTGTGCCCGCGACTTCGTGCGCGTTGTTTGAATTTAAGTTATTTGGATATTGTAGCGTAATTTTATTTTAATTCTATATATAATTCTAAAATAAAAGTAGCCTAAGTTACTCCTTATTACATCCGCTATCTGCCGGTCAAAGGCCCGTCGAAATCGGTTCAGCCGTTCCAGAGATTAGCCGGAACAAACAGACAGACAGACAAAAATTGTAAAAAATGTTATTTTGGTATATGTACCGTGTATACCTATGCATTTAGTAAAAATGGGTTATTTTAATATTACAAACAGACACTTCAATTTTATTATATGTATAGATTTTATTATGACATTTGCAAAAAAATATGACAAGAAATCGAGGAATTAATTCTATTTCTAGTCTCTACAGTGAAATGGCTAATTCATATCGGCTATTGACCTCGAGACTATGGGTTAAATCTAGAATCGCACAAATGAATTATTTTTTATCGGCCTCTGTGACAAGAACTTCTCAATGGGTGCTCGTTATTAGAAAATCTATATAATAATCCCTGCTTTGGAGTGTTCCAGTCCAGTGCCTGAACTTTTTCCTTTCATAACAATGTATTCTCCTATCGAAATGGACTATATAATGAACTTTGTGATTCTCCATCAGAATAATATAATTACATATTATGTAAGTATAGAAAATTTTTGGACACAATTCATCCGCAACAATTATTAGCACATTGACATCCTCTCCAAAGCAACGGCAATGCTACCATGAATATAAAATTCATATATAAATTACGGTATTCCACAAAGTTCGTTTACCTTTTTCAAATAAAATATTCTAATAGAAAAAAAAAAATTAAAATATGTATTGCAGATTTCGATTTTATTACGCCTATAAAATGTAACACATGTTGAACAATTCGCATAAAAAACCCAATTTGCAAAATTTCTATACCATGTCGAGGTCCCCGACGGTCACCGACATAGATGGTCGCATTTAAATGTGCATACAAAATATCGATGCGATACAATGCGAATAGCGGCCTATAAATGCAAATTTAAAACCCGTCGCTAGAAAATATTGTTACACAATTATAGCTTTTATGTAATACGTTTTAAGGATCATGTAATTCAGAATACGGGGTTTTATGTCTATCGACTTAAATTTGTTTATGCGTACAATACTGGACAATAACGCTGACATGTACTTGAATGCAAAACAGTTTACATGTCATGATGCTTTAACATGGAAACTTTATAGGAAGTGCCGTATGCTAATTTTTGTCCTTAACGAAGTGCGTGTAGACCACTGAAAACATAATTACGATGAAATTTCGGACTATCTTTAATCAATAGGCAATAAGAAACATTCAAGAACCTCTAGCCCACTTAGAATATTTTATTTAGTTTTTAATATACAAAACGTTTGAGTGAAGGTGTCATTTATTCATATTAATGGTCATTTTAAAATCAAACAAAAACATAATATCTGAAATATAAAGTCAGAAATAAAGTTTCCAAGGAGGTATCTTATACAAAATAAAAAGTTAAAGTAAAGAGTTTGTATATGCCTCATTGCTAAGCAAAAGTCTGATATACATTAACAAGAAGATTTGGAGCCTATTCTATCACTCTGCTCTAATGTGAGTTGTACCAACAGAAGCATCCGACTCATGCAGGTTTCCTCATAATATTTCCACAAGAAAATACAGGCAGGTCAATCCATTTGTAGCAGAATTTCATCCGGCAGATCTTTCCTTACCAAGTACGTGATGAATGATACAAAGCACATGAAAATGTATGTGCCCGGGCTTTCAACGGTTAAGGTTCACGTGTTATTACCACTGGGTCATGAGCACTTATATAAAAGATAGCACACTTCTAATATATGAGTTTTACCCTCATTGTTATTCCGACACGACCTCTCTGACGTCCATTAAAGTAGCTATTAGAGAAACAAACAAGGAACTCCCGCGATAAAATAATTATCGCTTTTATCTTCGCCGAACCTTTGTGAGCGCCCATTCCCAAGTCCCGAAGGCAAACATGATATTAAAGAATTTCACAAGACCCCAAAACTCATCCCTAAAAAACTAATCTAAAATCGGACAATTTAATGACGTCAGCTAAACTTTTGTCGGACAAACCGCCTCGAGCGATGCATTTGTTTATACGAAACACCGTGACCGACCTTAAACAAACTTTGTAACTATGAAAATTCATCTTTGAGAATGTATCATTAAAAGATACTCTTTACACCTGTTTGCAGCACCTGTCATACTGGTCCAGAAAAGTTTACGTAAAATACATAAATACTTTATCTCTTCTACCGTTAACAATGGAATTTTTACGGTATAAGTGGTCATTTTGTTATAAGATGCAGGTAAAAATATGGTTAAAAGTTTTTGTAATCCTTCTATATCCCTAGATCTTCTTACAATAGTATAATATGACTACATAAATGTAGATTAGATATACCATTTTGGTACCGTTTGGTAACGGTTTGTAATCATAAAATAAAAGTAACGTTAATAATTTATAATAATTAAAAAAAAATACGACAATAATATTACAGGTAACGTGAAAAATTATAATATAATTTGGGTATTTAATTAAATTTTATGCGTCAGTGTTTTTGGAACATGTTTTTGATTACATGTAGACGTAAATAATTCAGTCTGGAGATCATTATTCTAACATAAGTAGCCGCCAGTTAATTAAGGCACATTGAGGTCGTTCGGGCCCCGAGGTATCATTTGCTATTGTGATAGGCCCGCCGGCTCCTTCGGGGTTCAAGGTATTGTTGTTCCATTTTAATAGCAAAAATGATAAATGCCCCCACGAAGAGAGGAATCCCATAGTTAATTCACGGTTCGAATTTTTTGCTGCCTCGTTAAACTATATAAATGTTTCATTGCTTTTTTAACAGTACAATAAATGTTAGTTTGTGGATGAGTAAAACACTGCCCAGCTAATATGGCAGCGAGCCACTAATTAAACCGTAGGTAGAGTATAGGAGCTAAAAGCCGCCTTTAAGAACTCCCACGTTGTAAATCGATGTTGTATAAAAAAAACTCACTGAAGTAATATCACATCGGCTTGCGATCAAGGAATTTTAAACGTGATTTAACAAAAAGCGCAACCCTTTTAAAACGAAGTCATAGTTTAAGCGTCTTAAGTCGACACACTTTCGGTAAACTTAAGTACGCTCTTAGCGGCGATGATACGGCTACCTCTTATTTAATCCGCTTTTAAAACACCGCAACGCTCTTTTGTTATTCAGCGGAGTAGAAATAATCTTCGCGCGGACTTTAACAAACAATTACCGCAAAGCTATCCATTTCGATGTAGGAGTTCTATTAGAGACATAATTTGCAAGTAACGGCGAGGGAACAGCTTATTTAAAAGATAATCTTCATTTATTCCGTTTGTTTTTTGTCTTTCATTTTCTGCGGTAATAAGGCTACTTATAACATTTGTGGTTTTTCTTTACAAATATTACAATTGTGTCTTATTGACTGATTTCGGTAAAAGCGTCCGTTTTTAATGTAGACTGTGGCTAACAGTGCAGAAATGAAATGAAATGTTAATATTATTTTTTAAATAGGAATGCGCATGGGCAATTGTTCTACCTGATGGTAAGTAGTTACCATCAACTATAGACATTGGCACCCCAAGAAATATGAATTATTCTTTACAACATCAATGCGCCATCAACCCTGGGAACAAAAGTTATGTCTCTAATGTCTGTAGTTACGTTAATTCACTTTGTCTCTCTTTGGGTTTTGAAGCAAGAAATTCGGGATCTATCTTTTAAACTATTCAAAATACTAACGAGGCAATTTAGTAGTTTTAGTTATATTGTAGAAGTAACAGGAAGGGTTCAGTAAGTCTTAATCAGGTCTGTCAATCTTAATGAAATTTATTAAAATGCGTTATTGTTCAACCAGAAACTCCCAGGTCTGGTCTTATTTTAAATTACACAATGGCACCGATCCACATGTCTATTTTTTGTTCCCGTCAAGTGTATGAAGATTTAACGTCCGACAAGGAAAGGGTTGGCTTAGTTTTTTAAGGGTCTATGTCTTTTTAAACTATCATTTCATCTTTAATATTCAATTCAATGTTTGTTTAGTGACTTTAAAGGACGTTTCATTATTTTCAATTGGACAATGGCTGTAATGTTTTTTTATAATTATTTGTACTGACATTTGTTTTTTTTTTTTGTTTGCTCTGCTTTGGTTTAAATTCAGCTGTTCTATCTCGACTAGAGATTATGTAATAATTCATAATAAAAATAAGATATAAACACGAATACTCGAATGACCTGAAATTATAAATTTCCTTTTAATTAACAGGTATTCCCATAGCATTCGAGGCACTATCGTCTCACATTAAGCCTACCTTGCATTACCGCTTTGAACACCGGCAGGTATCGCTTTACAAACGTTTTTTTTAATCTCATGCAAAACGTAGATGATCGTCCGCCCGAATTATAATATCAAAAAGCAATCGTTCATTCAGGATTATTGAATAGTCGTTACGATTGCATGGGCGTGGGCCACAATACATCGGGTCTCTTAGAGTCCGACAATTTCAGATCACTCGCATACGAAAGTGGATGTAATATAAATCTTTCCGGTGAGGCACAAACAACGCCCACTCGGCCCGCGGACTCGGTTCAAATACGAATATTAAATTCCGCTTATTCGAAGTCTTTATTTAAACTGGCAAATTGATGCATTTTAGCGTTTATTACCAAACGTACTAAGCGCAGTTTCGATGAACCGCTGCATTCTCTGCCAAAGGCGAGTCTGAATGGGTATTAATTTTTATTACAGGTTCATTGCATTGTACCTTGCAGATGGATCTCTTTTTTGTCGTCCATCAATATATATTTTTTTTTCGGACAGTTGAATTGCGGTCGGTTTTAACGTTTGCATTGATCGGTTTCCGAATTTATCTTTAATCATATCTGTGCATTAAAGTATTGCGCAAAATTAGTCATCATTTTCAAAACGTGTCATGTTACAAAGAGAATGATATGATTTTGACAATATCAAAAACGTTTGCAATTTATTATCTGTTTAAACGTATTAACGTCTCAGTGACAAGCTTTAATTCGTATTTAATTAAACTTTCACAAATGATATGAAAATAATATTGACGGAACAAATCCTCTGTTATTACATAAGTTAATAACAGTTAACAGAAAGGAAGCGGCGCGTCACATGTGACGTGACGTATCAAATCGCGCTGACATTCAAGTTCAAACGATATCGTGGCAACCACGACCTTACACTAAGGTAACTGTTCGACTAGAAGCTAAGAGAAATCGATGTTTATATTCATAACATAGAAAACGTATTCTTAAAATGATAGTATAAATTACAACTGAAATGCTTCAAGAAAATACTCAGGATTAGTGCTCGATATTTAAAACATTTTTTTATGTATGTCATTTTCTTTTAAGCCAAATATGTAATATCATCTTTAAAACGTGTATGCTTGATATATTTGGAAAATAAAATGCATTATATAGTCTTTAGTAGTCTACATCAAAGTAAAGGAACTATTTGGAAGTACGTCTAAAGCTAATTCATCAAAATTAAAATTATTTATTAATTTACTATATAAAAGAAACATCTCTCGCAGTCAAACTGCAGATTGTACATCACCAAAGCTTACTAAATTCCTAGTAGACAGTGTGTCTCTTTTAGTTGACTTTGGTTAGACAAGGCAACAAAACAATTTTTCTTTAGAAACTCGCGAGCGTACTGGAACGAATGACATTCATTTGTATCGGACAGTTTAATAGATATAGGTATTGTTTATTATTTATTATTGAATTAATATCGAGGTTATACATATTTATTGAAGTCAAAATGTATAAAAGTATTTAAACTAATCTCAGAAAATTTGAATGTAGAAATTGAATTTAATTTCCAACATATTTTTAGTTTCTAATTTTAAATTTTATTCACTTTGAATCGTTTATAGGACAGCATCAGTATGAGATAAGTAAAAACGAACAGATAAAGAAACAAAGTTTCCGTTGTAAGCGAACAGATGTCAAAAGGCACACGACATTGTGTTTCCCCGAGAATCCTTGAGAGCAGCTCGACTACACACGCTGCTTGCCAAGTAATAGCTGTCCGATGGAAAGCAAAGTTCTTTGTCTATTTTACTTTACGTTTGTCTGAAATGTGAAAGGTCAAAAATTAAAATGCCAACTGTTGTGAATTTTTATACAAGAATAGGCATTTAATTTCTACAATTTATTTATGAACTAGTCGATATGTCCGTGCGATCGCCTGTGTCATACATTGAGCGTGTGTGGGTAAACTCTACATTACAATGTGCATGCATTATGCAAATGTTCAAGGTCTTCCATCCGATTTACATATGTGTGCGTACAAAGACATGTCAATGGATTATGTAACCGAATAAGATACCAATTCAAAATGTCATCAGCGTTTGAAATGAAAATAATAAAATATTTACACATAATATCGTCAAATAACATTCAGAAAACACGAACTAAACTTCAGAATGAAATTAACCGCACCACTAAACTAAACAACGATATCGATTCGTGACAAGACTATTGCTCTTACTATTTGTCCGTACCGGGGTAGGTGCATTAGCTTGAAGTGGTCTTGTTCTCACGAGGCTCCGGCTAAACCTTTTAACTATCTGAGTTTCGGGCCATGACCCTGTTTATACCATAAAACTGAACTCCTTGACATGGATGAGTTTGAATTTATGTCCTCGGCTAAGGTAAACTGAAACGCATTGGCTAACTACTTAAGTTGATTGTTTATCTTCAATTGGAGTTCTAAAATGATTTCATTGTATATTCTAGATATAATTATTGGTTTATTCTATTCAACACGAACAAAAGCCAAATAATCAACAGGCATCGAATCATTTGACGTCAAATTGTTGCGATATCGTTGGTCGAGCTTGAATAATATATGATATTTATAATGGATTTGCGAAAAAATGCCGCTTTGAATCGACGAAGCTGTTATAGGGAGTAAAATTACAGCAGATATAAGCAGTTAAGTGAAATACTGTTGTATTGTCAAATCTAAGCCATTATCAAATTGCATGGAATACGTAAATCTAAGGTTTGTCTACATACATACATACATAATCAGCCTGTAAATTTCCCACTGCTGGGCTAAGGCCTCCTCTCCCGTTGAGGAGAAGGTATGGAGCATATTCCACCACGCTGCTCCAATGCGGGTTGGTGGAATACACATGTGGCAGAATTTCGTTGAAATTAGACACATGCAGGTTTCCTCACGATGTTTTCCTTCACCGCCGAGCACGAGATGAATTATAAACAAATTAAGCACATGTAAATTCAGTGGTGCCTGCCTGGGTTTGAACCCGAAATCATCGGTTAAGATGCACGCGTTCTAACCACTGGGCCATCGCGGCTCCGATTTGTTTAGTCATCCGATCAGGTTTGTCTAGTGAATGGTAATTTTCAAATATCAACAATTTATATACTTTGAAATAATTCACTGTACGTTTGACATTTTTTTTTTGTTTTCGATTACGATATCAGCCGTTTTTTTAAATATAGAAATGATTGAAAATCATGAATAACATAATACATATGACTTTGGTTACACCTCACTCCACTCTACAATTATAAAACACGACTACATTATAAAACAAAAAGTTATAGGATATGAAATATAAAAAAAATAAGATAAATCTGTGGCGCCGGGATTTGAGCCCACAATCTTCGGTTATGATTCACGTGTTTTAACCAATGCACCATCTTGGGTTATTTAGTTTGTTAAATTTTACTCTATTATTAAAACCTCCGTGATTGACAAGAACAATCCTCCCACAACCGTTGGTGGTCGAACATCATTTCTTACATTTGTTTTTCGTGTTTTTATTTATTTACTAGCGGCGCCGCTCGGTTTCGCCCACGTTAAATATTACCGCTCTGTATCCGTAAATTGTATGTTGATAACTTGATATTATATAATTTGTTTATTTGAGTATTTGTTACGCTTTAAGATCTTAATTACCAAACCGACGATGTCAGTCATCTACTGTCTCATATTAAACTTGTATTAGTTTCTAGTAAATGAGCTACTCAACTTAAAACGTTTAAAAAACAGACAAATTAACTCTTCTCTTAAGCTTTGTTATTTATGTGGACTAGGTATGCACGTGACTTCGTGCGCGTTTGAATTTAACAAAATAGTTATTGTTGTAGCCTTAGTTACTCCTTATAACATCAGCATTCTGCCAGTGAAAGTCCCGTTAAAATCGGTCCGGTCGTTCCAGAGATTAGCCGGAACAAACAGACAGACAGAAAATAAAATGTTATTTGTGTATATGTACCCTGTAAAGCGGTTATTTTAATATTATAAACAGACACTCGAATTTTTTTGTATATATATAGATATCCTTAAGTTGCTTAACGAAAATAAATAAAAGTTACTAATTGATATAAATTATAACTAAAAGGATTTAAGACTTTGTATTTATTAAATTTTTAATAGAACTGTTTCGTGGAATCTTTTAATTTAAAAGGGGTAGGATTCTTTATATTTAAAGATAGCAAATGTTTTTTTTTTTTATTAGGAATCCAATGATATATGATGAAAAGATTTTATTGAATTAAAAATTAAAATATATAATTAACATTGTACATATAGGCAAATATGCAATTTGTAAAAAATTGTAAACCAATTTGGATATTAATGTTGTATTGGTATGTCAAGTAGCTAAGATGTTTACAAATTCAATAAATTACTTAAATTCAATTAAATTAAAAAAATTAAGACCACAAACACACAATATACTCGAAATTAAAGTATTTTAAAAAAATAGGCAATAATTTTCCTGTAGGACAATTAATAAAAACGCATCCAAGCGCCGAAACGTATAGTGCAAAGAATCACAGCCCTTTTCCTCTAGGTAACGAGGTTACCTTTTAAAAAAGATTCAAACCTGCTGATCGTTTTTGCAAGAATTCACTTCGTATCTCACTTGTTAAATATTGACAACTGACTTGCGATTATATGCCATTTTGATTCGTGTATTCTATAAAATTTATATTTATTTTAGTCAATATCGCATATCACATTTCACTCTCGTGTTCTGTAGTGAGTTTCGATTTTCTTCTTACAGAATAACTCTACTGGAATCTAAGTGTCACATAAAACAATCCTTAAAGAAGGCTGTCTTACTTGCTTACTGCTATTTTAGCGTTCTAAATTTAAACACAACAAAATATATCAATAATATTAATTAATTACACAGAATAGTATCATATATTTTGCATAGAAAATAGGTTATAATTTGTCCTAGAAAGATATGAACATCTGATACGTTTCTAACTCCGGTTGACTGTCATATCCTTTTCACTATTCTATCACTATCAACGAAATAAGAATATAAAATTAATCAAATTCGATTTTGTTCTGCCAATTTGTAAATTCCGTATTGTTAGTAAACATTATTCTTGAACGAAAAACCGATAAAATATTATTCGCCCGACCCAAGACGTCAAGATATTTTGACGATTCAAGGTAACATATGCAGCCATACAAGCTTAACACATGGAACATATTATTATTAATTTAAATTATTATTTTTTATATTTTAATTTTAATTTATTCGTGGCAGTGAACACAATTGTTGCGGTCACGACTTATAAGTAACAAGTAACCTCTATTAAAACACGAATTTGCCATTGTTTCACAATACTAACGTTATAATGAAAGCTAATATTTGAATGGGTCATGCAATGAGTTCATTACGCCGATGGACGCATTTAGCCCCAGGCGTCGTACAGTATCAACCGATAAACAAGCAATTTTTAAGCCAATTATGGCCGCATATTCTCATACAATATGTAATGTGGACTCGTAATAATCTTAAAATAAAACTTGACATAAAAAAAATATTGTCATTACATGAAACGAATGAATAATTAAGGATTAATATTTTTATTTTGTATTATTTATTTTTTAGTTGGTGGTTAAACTAACCATAAACCATAAAAAATAAAAGACGATTGATAATATTTAGCTCAACGTTACAAATCTGTCTATTAGATTTTCAAACTAGGGTTACCATAAAAAAAAAAAAATATATAATCTCTGTGAGTAATTGTAACACGTGTGATTGTAATTGTAAAGTACGTGTGTGTATGTGTTTGTCAATTAATTGAAGCGATTTTGATAATCTATACTAATGTTATAATTGTCTGTTACGTTTTCCCGTCTACACCGGTGAGTTGAATTGGGTATGAATATAGCTTGAAGAGCCGAGATGGCCCAGTGGTTAGAACGCGTGCATCTTAACCGATGATTTCGGGTTCAAATCCAGGCAGGCACCACTGAATTTTCATGTGCTTAATTTGTGTTTATAATTCATCTCGTGCTCGGCGGTGAAGGAAAACATCGTGAGGAAACCTGCATGTGTCTAATTTCAACGAAATTCTGACACATCTGTATTCCGCCAACCCGCATTGGAGCAGCGTGGTGGAATATGCTCCAAACCTTCTCCTCAAAGGGAGAGGATGCCTTAGCCCAGCAGTGGGAAATTTACAGGCTGATTATATGTTTATAGCTTGAACCGCAAGGAAGAGTATAGGCTACTTTTTCATACTAAAACCTACAGCAGCACAGAACACGAGGACGAAGCTGAGAGCAAGAACTAGTATGTAAGAATGCGTGACCCCCGTTATTACTTATTAAGGTTTATCATCATAAATAAATAACATTAATTATTTTTTTCCTTCGAGATATTAACTTAGAAAAACCTTAACGAACCTTTCCACGACTTTATCGGGTGTCCGTTGACATAACTCGCTCTTTGAAGTGCTATAAAAGTAAAAGTTTAATATTTGAAGATGGGATAGTTAAGATAATACCGATGCGATGGCGAGCGATGGCACCTGCACTCATTTAACATAAACAAAACAAATGATTCCGTACCCTATTTCGTTTGGTAAAGAGATTATTTTCCGATGCGTTATATTTAGAAAGAGAATACTTGATGTGGTAATCTGGTATGCCAAAGCCATACCATCGGAGCTGCCTGCATTACACAGCCTGTGATGTGACTATAAAATATCAATATTTTATAAGGGGGCGAGTTATTTTCTGATACCTATCTTCAATATTAACACCTTGTTTGTTTATTATAAAGGATGGGATTTTTATTAATGAATGTATTTTGATCTCAGCAGCATCTGCCCTACCGAATCTTTATTCGATATGATGGCAGTGATTAATCGATATTCTTAACGTATTGTGATTTCGATATTGAATGAAATATATTTTTTATTCCATGTACGATTAATACATCTAAGATTAATATTTTTAAAGAATCAAAATTCAGTTAATCGATTTTATTCGTATGTATTAAGCTTAGTCGTTATATTGTATTGTAGGTAGGTATGTTGTTAAAGGAGCACAGTTGGCCCAACGGTTGGTAGAACACGTACATGTAAACCGATGATTACGGCTTCAAACCCAATGAGGTTTTGTATTGCCGAAGGAAAATATCGTGAGAAAACTTGCATGTGTTGAATTTTACTGAAGTTCTGCCATATGCGTATTCGTAAAGAATAACTTCTTAAGAGGTGAGGAGGCCTTTTCCAAGCAGTGGAATATTTACAGGCAAATTAAAAAAAATAACAAACTATCTAAATAATAAATATCTTATCTTTATAAAACCCGTACATGCCTAGTACGTGGTAAATTAATATAAAATTTTAAAACTAAATGCAATATATTTTTTAATGTTTCACTATTTCTAAGCAAATATTAACGTTGTATTTGATTTCTATTCTTTCAACTATCACTAGACGAGATCGAGCTTCGAGATCTGATAACCCGCTGACCACCATACAAAACACAGGGTCAGACAGGGCGATAAAATAAGAACAAAACATACACACAAAAGACTGTATGTAAGTATTTAATAAAATCAATATTTGTTTCGTGTATTATAAACGAAATAAAAAGGTAACATCTAAATTTTGTCATATTACGTTCAATAAATACTTTTAAAAGGCCTTTTAAAACTTTTTAACTCTGGAACTGTCGCGTAGATGGAACAGTTTTTTAAAAGTATTGAAGCTAAACTTTTTAACTTAGTATTTAGTTACTAAGTTTAGCATTTGAAATTTTGTTTAAATATATTATTTTTATTGTATTACAATCTCGAACCGTTATTGCTAAGGTGTATTGAATAATATTGATTGTACGTTTGACCGCATTGTGATGTGTTTTTTACTTATTATAAAATTAGTTGATCTATATCAAGTAGCTCATATTCATAAGCTCTGTATAAGAGTTAATCTAGGTTAGTCTTACGACTGTCACTAAAGTAAGAACCTTATTAAAGTCTAGAGTTCAAATTATAGCAATTCCATCTAGCTTTCTACATTCCTATTGACAGTGGTATTGACAGTACTATTTGTTCGTCGTAAGGTTCTTGATAGTACCTCTTGGTATGACGTTCGACGTTAAATATTCTATTCCGTCAAATGTTTAGCCATGGTGTCCCACCCCGTCTGTTCCGCTATCATGTCCATAATAACCAATTAAAGCAACTGGCATGTTCCATTATTAATAATGTGTCTCTACTAAATATGACGCATTGTGGAATTTTGGAAATATTAAGTCCAACTTATTCGAATCATTTTGGAACACGATAACCCCCACATCTCAAATATATCATATAAAAATGATAAACTGTGTGTTTTATAAGAATAATCATTTTCAAGATCAGCTATTAAAAACACATAATAATCCTTTTTAAAGAGATAGTTTAAGGATAAAATATATCAAAATTAAACGGTACCAAGATACATTCCTAAAAATGATTTTGACAAAGTAGACAAAGTTTAATATAAAAAGAGATGTAACAAACTGCTTCTCATTTCAATTTTTGTGATTCATTTTGTTGATCGCAGCTTAGACACTATGACGCGGCTCGGTCATCTTCATCTGTCATTCTGGAATTAATAAAAGTAAAAAACGCTCAGCCCTTATTAAAAAAACTGAGCACCCACTAGGCTGATGGCAGTTTTATTTCTTTTCCAACACAAACTATAGATCGGATCTTGTCCAAAGGGCGCATTTTTAAACGAAATACTTATGTCATAAATGTTTAAAAGGGAACACTTTTTAAGGTTATTTTGAATAATATTTCTCTTATTAAGGACAATTTATAGTCCGTTCTTAAAAGGGTATTTTATTATGTAGGTTTTGAAGTTAGTGAAGCTTTATAATGTAAAGGCTCTCCTGAACGATTTTATATGGATAACGAAACGATATCGTTCTATTCATTGTTAAGAAATAGTTAGTTTATATTTGTCACATTCAAAACGAATAAAATTTTCGATGAATGATTTACTTATTTGGTTGACTTAGAATTTCGTGAGTAGTACTGTATTTGTAATGTTATTTTACGATATAATCGAATTATATAAAATTAAAACCCAAGATTAATATTTTTGAAATACAATATTTACTACAGTTCCGTAAACAATTAAATCATCTTTAGAAAACTTTGGAATGTAGTTAAGTGCGTGTAATTATAATATTATACGTCAAAACGTACAAAAATATATTCGTTTATTTGGTTCACTAGAATAAAGTCACGGGCATCAAGCTCTTATTAAATAATTAAACACGAGAACACGATTTTAATGAACGCGTCCTACTGCCGATTCTAATAGCCCGTAGGCACACCAACAATTTACTTACTTCCATTATTAAAATCAAAAATGCGTTTACACTCGAGTTATAAATTGGCAATGGGCAATAATGTTTGTCGGTTTCTTTTAGCACCTCGCATTACTGTTAATTTTTGAATGTTAACAAAGAAGGTGGGCGCACCTGCGTTGTTACAGTCCCTTTTATGCCGCCGACGTTTGCATTAGCAGCAAAACAAACTACAGTTCTTAATTGCCTGTCCACTGATATACTATGTATGACGAGATAGATAACAAAGCTCTCTTACGTATTTGGGTAAGCGATCGTAAATTGTATGAAAATGTTCGTTTAAAAATATTTAAATTAGATCGAATTGAATTTAAATATTTAAGTGGTAAATGTTGCGTAACCAGTTTTTTTTACTGGCATGTCTTTATTTTGATACACTACTCGTTAATACGAACCGAATAAGAATTTAATCAAGAAATCAGTTTTATTTACTTATGGGAGCACGTGCCGCGAGGTTCTTGAAGCGATAGAAGTTCTTAACTGTTACGAAAGATGGCGTTGTATGAAGAAAGTCGTAATCGGCATAATATAAACTTTAACAAAGTTCGTACCGTTCGCATTGCCAATATTTTTTTATTGAAGTTAAATTTGATAGTATTAATTTTGATTATTTTTAGTTATTTTTTCGACAGCTTGTCGAATTATTAGAATTCAAAGTCCGTTCGAAAATAGAATTTCGATTTAAAATAATTAATTCCTTTATATTATCGTAGTGATTAATCTTATTTTTAAATGAACAGATCAGCAATACTCCTTCGTGTTTCAATTTAAGTTAACTTGACCTTACATCAAGAAATGAATCATAAATCATAATTTAATGCTGGAGCTATTTCCAACTGATCTCAATTTGTTGGTTTTTTATGTGCTACTATTATCGATCGAACGATAAACATTCCTCTCATCGCTACGGGCTGATAGCTAATAATTTTCACGTTATTATATACGTTGAAGTCGAAATTGCAATAAATAAAAATAGACCAACGTATGATTAACTATTATTTGAAACTTGTTATCATACTAGTATTTGAAAAGGAAACACTATTGTATGTTCTATATTCAAAATTGGAATATCTTTAAAACAAAACTAGGCAAATGCGCTGAAAAATTTTAAATTAATGACTTCTGGTATTTTTATCAGTTTTACTTATATCATGGAAATAAGCTTTATTTGTGTTTTTAAAGGGTTACGCAAAATTTACATATCGGCTTGAACCTTTAGTTTTATCATAGACGTCAGCTTTATCATAATATGATGCACGTTTTTTTTTAGATACGTTCCTTGGTTTTGTCAATGTGGTCTGTGAAAAAAATTGTAAGTCCAGTCGCTTTACAAGCGAACGCTATCAGTACTGACTGTTACACGAAAACGTTATTTGCGTAATAAGTCCATACTCAAAATAGTCCATTTACTTTTTGAAAAATAAAATAAACAGGAAAGTAACCTTTCATTGTGTTTAAATCGCACACTGTAAAGTCACACAGTAATAATCCTTATTCAATATTAGCTTACACTAGGCGTTGCTTATTTTAATCTGCTACTTTTGGAGTCGGTGCCATTCAAGGCAAATAGAACGCGTCAGGCCATCTTAATGTTTAAACGTCTAAATAATAAAGATTTGGAAGAATTTCGAATACAGTGGGTATTCTGGACGAAGTTAGGAAATTCGGAAGTATATGGAATTATACTAAAATAGTTATATTTAAGACCAACTTTGTATTTAAGTATATAAACAATATAATCATATCTTCAATCAGTGTGTAGTGTGTGTATTTGACTTGGCTGTTAATATTTTATTTATTACATAAATATTTTATTTTAAATTAAAAACTTTGGTGTGAGATAGTACTTAAAAAGTTTTGCCTTATTTTAGAGTATTCTTTTTTGTTTCTGCGAGATTTTGTGGAAAAAAACAATATATTTATTTTAATAATTAATATTCAATTATAATTTTATTTTTTATTTCACTGATAATTTATATTTATGGGAAGAACTTAGGAATACAATAATAATATCAAGGTATCAGTTCTATTTATAGATAAATAACAACTTAGTTTAATGATTGATGTTTGCCCTCGATTTTTGAAAACAAATAAATCTCTATTCAAAATTATTATTTTTTGGTAATAAAACCAAGAATATTTCACTCACGAATAACATTTATTTTAAACCGAAGACATTGATGGCTGGCAGCTTACAAATCAAGAAACATCATGAGTCGGCGAAATTATAGTATTGTTTTTTTTTTGAGTACCATTGATTCAACGAAACTTGCTAATGGATCTTTATTTTCTTTGGAAAGATGACGAATGCTAAAAATTTTAATAGCAACGAGGTACTCATCTTGTTTTATTTATTCCCACCGCACTTTGTATCAGTGTCGGGCGCTCTATAATTATGTGGCAAAAAATAACCTTGGGAAGAAATGCCAGTGAAGAGACGATGCATTTTTGCATAGGGAAAGAATATTTCCGTTTCAAGATTTGTTCAAGGTTTTCAGTACTCGTCTAGAAATAGTGTATTTTTAAATATATTTTAATAAGTATAAATTATAAATAGAAGAGTTTCCGAATTATATCATTCATGAATAATAAAATATTCACAATTTCGGTTATAACATAAATTATAAAACGTCTGTCGATCAATTTTAATATTGTCACTCAAAAACCAATTCGTATGCTATTTGAAATATCAAAATTGTAACTCATTTAAATATTCCGAAATATCTACTCCGATCAAATATTTGCAAATTATTTCGTATGATGTATTTTCTGTTAAACTGAACTATATTTACAATAATCTCACTCCATTTATACGGAAATAAACAAATCGATCAAGAATACTTTGATACTAAAATCATATACACGATATGTACTTATTATATATTTCTAGAAATACAGGAGGTTTTCTCTTAAGCCAAATAAACTGGTAGTTCATCGGAATGCAAGTGGTTATCTGTATAAAAAGTTTCATTCAAATATAAAAGTCAGTCATGCCCACTGGCCGGGACATCAGTAATGAAATCGACTCGTAGTTTCTCAGCACAATGTTTGTTTTTTTTTTTTTGGGTTTTCGTGACAGTGTTCTCGATGTGATTTATCCGGTACCGAATTCCCATAACTCGATTTATATTTTTTTGTTGTAGGTATTTCTGATATTTTACAACGTGATTGGAACACTAGGTTTTTATAAACGGTATTTTGACGTGAATTTTAAGGATCACGGAATTAAAACGTTGATATTATGTTAGATTGTAAATCCGTCGCTCACACAGTCATTGTATTAAAATAAACTTATTATAATACAATAACTACCACACAAATTTCACACTCTTTGTTTATAATCTTAGTTTTGTTTTAATAAAAGAGTCGTTCATTATTCCAAGTGAATGAGTGAATCAGTCGTTGTTCGTAAAATAAAATAGTAGAATTATATATTTTTATTTAATTTCAAGTAATAAAGATAACGATTAATAACGATACGTTCATGTTTTTAAATTAGTACAGATATTTTTTTTCATCATTTGTATCGGTCGTTGTTTTTATCAATTACATCGTGATCGAGCTTACTTTTAGAAAACTAAATAATAAACAAAATGTCACGTTTATTGAAAAATATTATTTGATGAAAAGGAAGTAAGTAGTACTATTAATTTATAATACATTTTTCATTGTAAACTAAGCGTCAATTGTTCGATTCAAAACGAAAAGATAATTGACCAGTTTCAACACAATGATTGCTCCGAAAACACACTTCTATATTTGTCTAATAATAATTTGGTTAGTTGCAAGTCCGCCCGCGTTCTCATGCTCCCATTACCCTTACTAACAACTGAGCAGTGCATCGGAATTGCCAAGAAAATCACGATAAGTATCTCTCAGTTGTCACGAACCAATTCCGACCAAAACGCTCCCGGTCGAGTTTTGAGTGAGAGGACGTGACCTTTGTGCCTGCTCGAACAACTCGAAGTGTGAAACGCCATGCCTAACCAGCGGGTGGCATGAATTGACCGACCAAATAAATTTCGTTATTATCGAAAATAGAAATGGTGGCCTTGGATATCAGACGTCGATCAAATGCCACACAAATATGCTATCTGATTTGATACGAGCTTGAACTGCGATCAGTCATTCCTTTGTTGTGTACGATGTTTGGATAAATAAAAAAAAATATCAAACTTAATTTTAAACATACAGATTGAATGACTCAACATTTCTGGTTCGACTGTTATGCAAATAATTGTAGGCATACAATAATACTTCAAAGTGAAAATACAAAAGTTATGTGCTCATAAATTACATAGAGATACGGTCGAAATTATTACAATTATTACAAAAGTGTAGCTTAGCGAATTTATTACATAAACTGATCGTGACTTGGACATCTACGTCTGGACAAATATTCACAAACATAATTGAAGTCTATGAGTTAAGATACATCCACAAGACGAGAGGAGAGAACTCAGATAATATTTTATTACTTTAACGCGGTAAATTATAGTAAAATAAAAAACAAAATTTGATTTTGAAAAACCGTTAAATGTGTTACACGCGTTCTTACTAATTTAATCATTTTTATGTATAATAAAATGTTTTTAAATCGATTTAGCATGTTATCAAAATATCTATTATAATTTAATACGCACGGTTAGTCCGTTTAGAATAATTGTATTTTAAATGTGTTCAAATACATGAAAATCTAAAAGTTACTAAACCTAAAGTGCTTAATCTAAACAATTTAAAAAAAATAATATATTGACGTCCGTGGTCGAGTAGTGTGTACACCGGTTTTCATGGGTACGCCACTTCGATTCCGGCCGAGTCGATGTAGAAAAAGTTCATTAATTTTCTATGTTGTCTTGGGTCTGGGTGTTTGTAGTACCGTCGTTACTTCAGATTTTCCATAAAACAAGTGCTTTAGCTACTACATTGGGATCACAGTAATGTATGGGATGTTGTCCAATATTTATTTATTTAAAAAAATTGTTAAATAAAATTCAAATCAAGTTATTTAAATGGAACAAATTGTGCATTTTATTAGTTTAGGAGGTATGATATTATGTCTATCGCAGATTTGTGTAAGCTGGGTCTTGGTTTACCAACAACTTGACTCATCATGTTTGAAAGCTAAATGAGTAACTACAGGCACAAGGGACTTGACATTTTAGCTGACAATGTTGGTAGAGCATTGGTGATGGAATGATTGCTATTAATTTCAGTACCAATGTCATTTATGAACAGTGGTGATCGCTTACCATCAGGTACATTTGCCAGTCTAACTATCTATACGAAATAATAAAATTACACATAAAAGCGTTATAATTTCGTGATATAAGCCTGGTATTTCATCAACCGTCTCATCTCTTTCTGACATTATTGATTCGACGGAAGAAGAAGATACTACTGTCTGTTTGTTTATCAAATAAGCTTCTATATAACATTGTTAAATAAAACCGTTAGATAGTGATTACTGGTAGAAATATTAGAGAAATTATAATATAGGTACCTTTTTTAATAAAGGTGCGGTAAATCTGTAATAGGTACCTATGTTGCATTTTGATTGTATATAGACTCGATCTGTACCGTGAGTATAAGATTGAGTTTCATTTGAACACGTGATGTGTATATATCTATGTATATTCTCTATATGAATAAAATAGTTAATATCTTCAATTCTTGCGTTAAATTAATTCGTAGAAAAATGCCATGATAGCTTAAGATTTGAAAACTTAATAGAAGATTTCAGGTTCTTGAGCAAACACCTTTAAATAAGATATACTTAAATTGTGTGGAGTACGTTCCTCTGAAAGCTGAGTTATTTGTCAGCTGTAGGTACCTTTACAGTATGTTTCTTTGCTTAACTTAAAACTTATTTGCAAAGATTATCTTTTAACGTTTAAATTGACAAAATATTCGTTTTAAAACACGAATACGATGCAATTCAATATATATTTGAATTTAATAATAATACAAAAAAACAATCAATGCCATCTTTGCGTTATCGAGTAACGTATTAATTAATTAGCTTTATACAAAAGTAACGATTTAATCAATACACGATAAAGGTATTTGGCTTAAACTTGGTCGATAAATTGCCTCGATTTCGATTTCCGTCACAGTATAGACCATTGAATCTTATCAGTAACTGGTTTTATAACTTATATAAGTCTACAAATACCCAACAAAGGTAATACGAAACGTTTTCATTTTGTTATCTGTGGTCAATTTCTTATCTATAGTTGGGACATTTGGGATGATCGAGAGAGCCAATGGTGCGTTTAACCGTGAAATCCCGAGATAGGTCGGATATTCCCGGATATTGATAGCAGGTATCCACAAATGAGATATAGTTTTGGTAATGTATCAGACATTATCTAATAGAATTGAAAGATATTTCATCGATTTATTTTAATCAGGAAATAAATTTATTAATCTTTATTAATAAGGAATACAATACAATAATTTAATTGAACTATATGTATATACTATAAATATAAGTATATAAGTTTTATTGTGATTCAATAGAATATGATTTACAATTGTCCCAAAGATTACGTCTAATAGTAATAATTCAATAAAAAGCTTTAGCGGTAGCGGCTTTACGTCCAAGAAGACGATGGGAGTTTATTCCAAGACGTTGCTCCAATAAGGTTCCTACAACAGCAGAATTTCAAACGATACTTGCAGATTTATTTGCCTTGTTTAATAGAGCATGAGATTAATTATAAACACAATTTAAACACTATTCCGAGCGATAAAACCACAATCATCGGTGGTGATCCTGAAGTTTTTAAATACAAGAGAGGACAATTGACGCAAATGACTACATTCGTGAGAAAAGGTTAATGTTAAATGTTTACATATTATATAATACTAGCGTTCGACGGAGACTTTGCCTGCGAGTGTTGGAGCCAGGTTTGGCTAAGCAATAAGTCACGGTAAAAGCTGGCTTATATCCGAACAGCCGTTTTTGTATGATAAAGTAACAAACATACAAACAAACAAGCTTTAACATTTATAATAATTATCGATTCAAAGTCAAAGTCAAAAAATCTACAAACTGTTAATAATATATTTAGATTATGAAATAAGTAGGACATATGCACCGCATTCCAAAGGTTAATGTTATATAATCATTTATTTTTAATTTACGTCAGATGTTAAGACATAGAATGACAGTTGTTCCAGAAAAGCCTTTTGGGTATTTTGTTTGGAAAAAAGTAAACTGGACGGTCGGCGGTCATTCAAAGTATGTCACAACTCACACCACATGTCGCTCGCGACGAAGCTGACACTTCGAAATCTATTACAAAAAATCAATAACTACGGACTTCGGACATTATATGACAGAAGGTCAAATACCATAACTAGTTTCGAATACACTAGAGCTATTGTAAATTTCTTTTATGGCTGCTATGGTATATCCGTGACGGTTGAAATATTACTTAGGGGCGACTACCTGGCTGGGCTCCATCATTATAGTTCAGCATGATTGTCGGCGAATCGTTTTTTGAACCTTTTTCATATTATCCATTTCTCAATATCCAAGGCCAGAAGACAACGGAGCTTATATATTACCACGCTGTTTGGTTTTTATTATAACAGCTCTTTCTTTGTCGGTAAAACTAGTTAAAAAACAAATAACTTTAAAATGTTGTTAATGTTAGCTATCGTTAATCAATCGTTAATTAAATTCAATATGAGTTATTATTTCAATGTTCAAGATATATTAGAATTTTAAATAAATTAGGTAAAATAAGGAAATACCAGTTTAAGTCAATTGCTTTATGAATAGCTAAGTGCTTGTTAATTTATAATTCTACAAGGATTTAAATAAAAAGTATATTTTAGATTTAGATAAGTTTTATTTATTTTTTAATTTATCAGCACGTTTAACAGTCGAAATTTGATTATATTAGGTATATTTTGCTACGAAGTCAATAACAACATTTTATATAAACAATTTCGTCTTATCAAATACAGTTTAGGCATTTTGACAATCCATTATCTCACTACAAGGAATAATAATACAGACTATGACTAAGTTAATGATGTTATTGACTATGAAGCATTTTATCTATCGAGAAATATCAACATTATTCAAACTTAATTAATGACTAGGAAACTATACAGATATATGTTACATAATGCTTACCTTACACATATTTACAATATATTTGGTAACAATGAGATAATATACTATACCAAAATACTTAAAGTCCATCCACTTTATATACTGGCAATTTGTAAAACTATACAATTAAATTTTATCAGTCTTAAAGGACAACTCCTCTGAACTTAGCACTAATAAATCTGTTACATTACTCAAATTTAATCAATTCTGAACAATAAGGCTATTTTTAATTCCGATACGTATGCGATATTTTAACAATACAGTCTCTTTATATATTCAAAACATCTAGGCCCTATGAAATCTACGAGGAACGAATTAGTTATTTGGCCGAATGTATTAACCGAAATATTGTAAAATTATCACGTATCTATAAGGCATGGGCAACTAAAACGTAGCCTATTCTACACATGAGCATGGAATGTGCTGTTCCATTAAGAAATATCTTTGAGAGATAACGACATTTGAGTTTTGTAACATGTTATCTGTGTACGGCCGAATGGGTTTGAGGTAAGCAATCATGTACTGAAGATCGGGGTTGTAAATAACCTTGCTCATCGAGTATTGAAGGGGAGTTATGGGCGGGATGTTTTCGTAATGTATTAGGTGGCCTAGGTCGACCTGAGTATGGTTGCTCATAATTTTGTGTATCAATTGAAATGTAACTATGATGTGGATTGTCATTTTCCTGTATTTGACTTGTCAATGTGGTGTTTGTGAGCATTGAGGTATCGTCTTCTATGTTAATACCAACATTGGCAGTGGTTGGTGTTTGGGGAGGAATGGCATCGTACTTATACCAAAGCTCTGGCGCCGTCGGCGAAGCCGTATACCGAGAGGGATGTCGTCTACCATTTGGACATACACCATGGGTATAATTAATAGTGTCCTTATTCCAATGTAAATTTGAAATATCGGGCATAAGGAATCTCATTTTTTCCCAAAACTTTCTCTCCCCCCATAGCAATACATTACAATTTTTTAAATAGTTTTGAAAGTCTAAGTCTAAATTTAAAGCGCTTACATCTGTTGTTAATATGAAAACTACTCTATGCCGTCTTAAAGAAGGGTGAATCGATGTGATGACATGTTTTATCGCCTCTTTAAATGAAATTTTAGACCATTCGTTTTGTAAGAAATTAAAAGAAACAAAAACTAAAAGCCTCTTTGAAGATTCAGCAGCATTAGTAATTTGCTCTGATAAATAATTTTCGGGTGCATGTTGTAAATCCCTATAGTGAAAACACATTGTGTAACCAAAGTGTTCCATTTCAGGCGCTACTACTTTTGAAACAAAATCATCATCTAATAAACTATATACAGCGTATCCATCGTACAATCTATCCCTATCAAGTTCACTCTCTTGTATTGAAGCACTTTTAAATAACCTGACTCCATATTTAGAATGTGCCCATAACCTTACATTTTGTCTAAACGAATATGCTAGAGCACCGAATAATAAAATAAGAATTACACTTATTAATACTACAGCTAGGAGAGGTACGAAATTTAACTTAATAGTACTGATTTCATCATATTGATAAGGTTGATTTTCAGTAGGTATAGTATTGTCCATAACACCAGAGTCACGACACTTATCCATCACATCAAACACTGTTAAATTTAAAGTCAAACTATTTTCAGCTGAACACAACATTTCTGATGGATCTTCGTAGTGCTTCTTAAACCAATTTTGCAATGACATTAAGTTATCACAGGAACAAGTGAAAGTGTTGCCCCGTACATTCACATTTTCTAGGTGAACGATATGAGCCAACTTTTTATCGAGGTCCAATATTTTGTTTCCTTGTAAATGTGCTACACGCAGTGATGATAAGTTTTCAAAAGTCTTATTAGCGACACTTGCCAAGAGGTTATCATTTATATATAACTCTCGCAAATGTTTTGTTTGAGAAAACTCTCCACCATATAGTTCCGTCAAATGGTTATTTTCAAGATGTAGTACATTGAGTGCATGTAATCCATTTAAAGTATCATTATCCATTGACGCAATATTGCTATTGTTTAGGTATAGTTTGTGTAATTTTTTCTTTCCAATAAATAAGTGACTTCCTAAGGCTCCAAAATCATTACCATCGAGATAAAGTTCAGTAGCATCCATTGGTATTTTTTCTGGAACTTCAGTGTATCCAACGTTTGAACAATCAATAACATTAGAATTCCAATTACTATCATGAAAACAGGAACAACCCTCAGGGCACGTCATCTTACAATCACAAGCCTCGAAGTCACAACAGAAACAACTTGAAGAACAATGTGTTTCATAGGAACAAAGGAACTGTGTTTCAGGAACATCCATTAAATTCGCTTTCCCACCGTACTTGTTGCTAACGACTTCGCAAGTAATCGAGTCCAAATCTACAAATCGCGGATATTGTCTCATGTGATTCCAAAGATTTATTTTCTGAAGCCAAATCATATGACAGTTGCATACGAATGGATTATTTCCCATAAAAAATTTTGGTAATGATCGGTGTTTCGGGATGTGAGGCAACGTAAATGCTGATAGTTCAACGGTTCTCAGTTTATTGTCCGTAATAACCACTTTTTCTAAATTTCTTTTTTGTATAAACGTACCTGGATGAATGGTGTGAATTTTGTTGTTATTTAAGAAAAGGATCTCTATAGAATCCGGTATCGACCTTTCATCGACGTTTTCTAAGGCATTGTAGCTAACGTCGAGCATTCGGATGTTTTGTTGCACGTTTTGCTCGTTATCTAGTTTTGTTATGTTATTCATGTGAATATCCAACCATTCAAGGCTATCTGGCATATAACTGTAATCAAAGTATATGAGTTTGTTGTCTGATATATTCAACCAGCCTAGGGTGTTTAATTTGTTAAAAACACCTCGAATGTCAGTCAGTCTATTTCCATCAAGACGGATAGCTTTTAGCGTTGGGTTCGAGTTAAATGCGTCTTGTTCTATTATTTCTATTTTATTAGAAGCTATATTTAGAACTTGTAAAGATGGTAAAGTACTAAATGTATCTTTTGGTATGCTTTTTATGTGATTATCAACAAGTCGTAGTCCATATAATTCTTCCAGGCCCTCAAAAGACGTATTAGTAACTTTCGTGATATTGTTTTTACCAATGTCAAGAGATTTTAAAAATCGTAACCTCTTAATGCCGTTTGGAATCATATTAAGGCTGTTTCCATTTAGTCCCAAATCTTGGAGATATGTAATATTTTCAAAGGAACGTTCATGTATCGAAGATATTTCATTGTTGTCTAAATATAATTGGCTGAGCACAAATAAATTTGAGAATACATTTTCATTCAATACTTTTATTTTATTGTCCGATATTGAAAGTTGATGCAGATTTTTTAACTCGACAAATGCTCCATTACTAATAACTTCAATAGCGTTGTTATCTAAAATCAATACCTGTAGATTATTCAAATCTTGAAATGACTTAGGGTCTAAGCGAGCCAGAGCGTTGTATGATAAATTCAAAATAATTAAACGAATCAATCCAGAGAACGTATCTCTATTGACCCAATCATTTGTGAGGCGATTTCTCGATAAATCTAATTTTTCAAGTTGATCAAGTCCTTCTAATAATCCAGGTGCTAATACAGATAAAGAGTTATTAGCTAATGATATTTCCTTAATAACACGAGACGATTGAAACAGTTCTGGAGGGACTGCCACTAATTTGTTTCCAGATAAGTTCAAAATCTTCAATGAATTTAATCCGACAAATGCTCGATCTCCTATTTCATTAATTAAATTATTATGAATTTTCAAAACCTCTAAAGATCTTAAGCTCGAGAGGCCGTTGTCAGGTAACCTCAAGATATTATTATGCGATAAATCAAGCATTTTTAATCCTGTGTTACATGATTTACCAGGAGTAATAGGCCCTTTGCCCCAGTCCGAGAAGCCAATATCAGATATATCTTGTATTCTGTTGTTTGTCAAATTTAAGGACTCTAAACTAAAAAGCGGGCAAAACACTTCAGATGGCAGCATATAAATATTGTTATCACCTAAGTCCAATGATCGAAGTTCCATTAAGCCACGAAAACTCTCAGCATGAAATTCCATAGTCATGGCAGGCCAATCTGTATTGTATGACCGTAGAGTCAGACTCGTTAAATCACGTAGCGGTGACAAAACGGTCGCCGGGACATAACGTATTTTGCAGTATTCAATGCGCAGGTCTTCCAATTTTCGTAACTGTCCCAAAAAACTGCCTGTATTCATGTGTAAAGAACTTTCAAAGAAAAGTAAATCAGTACAAGTCAGTTTCAACTTGTTGATGTTATACGCCTGCGCCGTGGTTATGTTTTTAAATAAGAAGTCTGCTGAACCGATGGTTTTGATGTTACACGTGAGAAAGTTAGATTCACTCAACTTTGCGTCCGAATAGTCCCACTGACAGCCGACAGGGGCGGGCGGCGCGGAGTGTGCGCGCGCACCGGCCACCGCAACCAAACACATCCAAACTTTAAACGAAATCATTCCAAATAAGTTCTTGGTCATATTTTCACATTAACACCGTTCATTTGTCACTTAAAATCACTTTTATAATTGTTTAAATAGTTTTTGTCACTTAAAAGTCAATATATATTTATTTGTTTTGATTATCAAACTACGTATTACAGCGCATGTAAACAGAAACTGCGCGATCGCGGCAAAAGTTTTGACGCAGCCATGCTCCCCTGCGGTCGGGCGGTAACTGACCTACGTAAGTTTGAACGAACGAAAGCCGCATGGGTGTCTAAGAGGGGAGAGAGCGCGGGACGTGAGAGGTCTTTGTAACCATCGGTGGGACCCGCACTACATCGGCTTATAACAGATGGCACGCCTGTTTTTAAACGTTTAAAAATATTGGTTATGCAGAGTAGAAGACTTATGCCTGCGTGATTCAATGAACACTACTCAAGTTACAGCTCATAGGAGGTCGGGCAGCCACCTTAAACACTTACTGTCTGGAAAAAGTTTTTCAATTGTTATAAGTTGACCTCCATAGAAAAACATAATATTTATTCCTTTAATATTTTACCTGTACAATGCTAAACATAAGTAATTACACAATTCAAAATTTTGTTTAAAATACAAACCGATTGACAAAAAAACGTAACTTTAATAAAACATTTTAGTGATTTGTACGTCTAAGTTAGTAAATATTTTTTCCAAAATATCTTTTCCTGCCCCAATACATACAAAATACACAATATGTTCTTTCTGTTATAATTACAAAACTTTGGGTTAGAAGTTTTAAGCGACATTAAAGCATTAAATCCAATAAATAAGTAGTAAGGACTGTTTATCAAAAATAAATAAATTAATGATTTTATAAAATAGAACATAATACTATTGAATTAACTATGAATCAGAAAAGGTTATATTTAAATTTTACGACTAAATAAATGAAAAGATTTTACAAAATAAATAGATGTAACTAAATTGAAATAAAAGATAAAATAACATTTCTTAGGATACGACAGGAAAAGGAAATACGTATTCGATAAACTTCGACGAGAGGGCGGACACCGTTTGAATGCTTTGATTGACAGATCCGAGATAAATAAAAATGTAATAATAAGGGAATTGCGGTCTACAATCCCATTGTAAGGACTACTTAGTAGAGTAACAGATGGTGAATAATAAAATTACATTATTATCGTAGTGTTCCGCTATTGAGTGCTTATGTGATTGAGAAAACCAAAAAAAAAACTCTGTAGTTTTTTCAATTGTTTTTATTTTATTTAAAGTTAACTAAATAATCTTAAACGCAAACATTAACATGATGTCATATGATTGTGGAAGTATTCAAATTTTAAATAAAATGAGAAGTTGAGATTACTTAATTAAAAAAAAATTAACTTAAAAAAAATTATATACATTAAATAAAATGATTGGGAAGAAATTAAATTTCCTTTCCTAATAAATCTAATTAAATCTAATTAAAGCGTAAATTAATCGGTTTAAGTAATACAGGCTTTAATTTAACTTCACCTGTTAGTGTGTCTCCGTCAAATCTTGCAAACATATTAAAAAAAAAATAACATAAAAACCTTTTTCTATGAAGACTTTTTTAATTTCATTTTTGTTTACAGCAATACGTATGGTGAAATATGAAATGGATATGTAAATTTGCAAATGACTTCAATCGATTTTAATCTTGTGTGAAATAATTGAATTATGTATTCAATATAAAAGGCCCACTAAAGCTAGTTAACTGAAAAAACACGTCCATTGAGACGAGCTTGGGCTATCGTGAGTCACCAAAAGTCATCGGATGCCATGACACGTGCGTGTCGAATTGCATCTACCGTGGGAGACGGTTGAATATTTAAGGAAAACTACACAAGATCGTATAATTTTTATAACAATAAAAGCTACAGTAAAATACTTCATGCTCGGTGCAATGTGACTGAAATGAAATTCTTGTGTTAAAAAACGTTTCATTTCAATTCGTTGTAAATAAATTCAACAAAAAGATGACTGACATAGTATTCAATATATGGATTCATTTGTATTATTTATTGAACTTTTTGGTGAAGGACTACAGTGGATGTTAGCTACACGAAATACATTTTTATGGTATACTAACTCTATCTAAAAAGCGACAAAATTTTGCCTTCGGCTGGTGACATAAAAATTTTAAAAAACATAGACGATCGCTTATGAAAATATCTAAATAAAATCCGTTATATTAAAATTTATGTCATAACACTAAAAGTGTTTAAACTAAAAATTTAATAATTTTAAATAAAAACATAAAACAAAAGGGTTCTTGTAAATAAATCAAAATACTTATCTGTATTTCATTGTGTCTGATTGTAACGTACAAGTGATGAAATAATATTAAAAATAAAATAATCTAATTCAAAATTGACCCTAACTTTCAGATATTCAAAGCAAGAAAACGATACGGCTTAGGATTCTAAGAAAACTAGAACAAGGTCATATCGGAGACCAGTCTATTGATATTCCGAGTCAATATTGAATGTAAACATCTCACGTGCCCGTGACGAACAATATTTACTTGTAATATACACAATATTACAACTTATCTCCTGACTTCGAAAAATCATAAAGTTCTTCCTAAAAGAGCATCATATTCAAATAAAATATTGACAATACCTTACAATGGTGATGATACATGTGACTAATTGTCAAATATTGTTCTTATTATAATAATTGTCCGTACATATCTAGAAAGGCCTTTAGTTGTCTGAGTGATAGTAGCGAATACGTTTACTTTTGCCTTGTATTCGTTTTTTTTGGAGAAACAACAGATTAAAGATGAATGTCTAAGAAATAAGACAAGGTAAACATTAATAGGAAACCTGTTTTTCACAAAGAAATTAATTAAAAAAACTGCTATCATGGCGCACGCTCTACTTACCAGCATTGCATAACAACTTATTTACCAAAAAAAAAATGACTGACAGTGGTGTTTATAAAAATAATAAGAGTAATAGATACAAGGACTTGACGCCATAAAAACTTTTACACATAATAATTAAATTTTCAGGTTCTTAAAGTAAAAAGTGAAGCAACCGCTTGTAAATGCCCCACTGACAGGCTAAGGCCTCCCCTTCCTTTTGATGAGAAGGTTTGGAGCTTATTCCTCCACGCTACTCCAATTCGGGTTGCCATTGAATAGGCACATACAGGTTTCCTCACGATGTTTCCCCGTAACCACCGAATACGAGATGAATCACACAGTACGAATCAAGCACATGAATATAGTGGTGCTTGCCTATGCTTGAACACTCAATCATCGGTTAAGATGCCTGCGCTGTAACTATTGAGCATTCTCGGCACGGATTCTTCTTAGGTATACATAATTATTATTATTCTTACCTATATTACCACAGATTAAATAATCATGGTAACAACAGGTAACAAACAAAACGGGATATATACGAAAAGCAAGAATTTTGTGACATAAATTCGGCAATGGTAAATTGTAGCGTCTATCTAAAACTTTGTGTTGACAAACTGGAACGAATCAAGATTTCCGGAAGCTTAGTAATTGAAACAGCTCAACAGTGAAACTAAGAAACAAACAATGCGATTCGAATCTGGCACCCGAATTGTAACCAAAATGTATTGAAACAATTGTATTGACCATAACCAAGGCTTTTTACGACCCATTCAGAACTGTTAAAATTCTTTTACTTTGCCATCAAAAAGAAAAAAAAAGGAAAGGCCCCATGGTTATTATTATGTTGAAATTTGGTTCCGTACAAATTTTAAAGCAATTTTTGATGTACAACTCTATGAAGGAGTCGTGTTCTGTTCGTCCAACGACATGACGTGATTACCCACGGCACAAGAAAGCGTAATGCTTGGCGCGTACACTTTAATTTTACTTACTAATATAAAAATAATTTAAAAAAATAAGTTATTTTACAATTAATATTATTTTAATAAGTGTCAATTTTCATCTGCCGGAATTTCCGTGATGGTCAGATTATTATTGTTTTATAGTAAACAAATCGATTTTACAGACTATTTCTTTTATTTTGTAGACTTATTATAATTAGAAATATATATGTATAAACAACATTATTAAATAAATTTCTTGAAGGGATTTCATTCTGATAAAAGGGATTCCTAATTTAAAGAAGTGCAAAACAGTTTCTACGAGTATGTAAGACAATGAAAAACGCATTGCGTTTAAAACAATTTACAAATCGACCGTATATTCTTTAGAAATATATGGTTAGAGTAATAAAATAAGATTTTTAGTTTCGAGACAAAAGTTTCGTACCCAAATTTACGTTCCAGCCACCATAAATTTAGTCAAACAATAGTTTTTTTTTTTTCTTTATATTAGTAACTTTATGGGTGTCAACACCACAACTAATGGACTATACGTCGAAATACTTTCATCATGGAGTTGTCGTCCTGAATTGCTTTATTGCTTTACGACAAAGTTGTAAAGTTGGCCACAATCCTAATTCATTATGCGATATCTGAAGCAGTCAGGTTTGCTTTGAAGTGAATGCTAATGGTGTTATTTTTATTAAGAGATTTCTCGGTCATCAATCATTAAGTTTGAAACAAAATTTTGCCATATACATATTTAATATGAAATCCTTGCAATTGTACGTCATTTCAATGACCTTTTCATATAATAATTTAATATATTTTATGTTACTGTTATTGCGTCGAAACCGAAACTAGTGCATACTGAAATGTTAAAATTTTCGAATTATCAAGCTTGATTGTTATTTTATCTACGTACATAGTAAGATGATATTACTTGGTGGTAGGGCTTTATGCAAGCTTGTGTGGAGGTACCATCCACTCATCAGATATTCTACTGCCAAACAGCAGTACACGGAGTATTGCTGTTTGGCAGTAGAATATTGTTGTGTTCCGGTTTGAAGGGTGAGTGATCCATTATAACTACAGGCACAAGGGACATAACATCTTAGTATTCAAGGTTGGTGGCGCAGTGGCGATGTAAGGAATGATAAATATTTTTTACAGCACCATTACCTATGGGCGATGGGACCACTTACCATCAGGTGGCCCATTTGCACGTCCGCCAACCTACATCATAAAAAAAATGAGGTTGTTAAATCAATGTATGCAATGCAAAATTATATACTTCGATCTTCAAACATTTATCATTAAAAGTCTTAAGCTCAAATGGAATTACGTTATAAAACCCAACCCATTTTTTATTACTCTCACATAACTGAACGGAACATTTAGTACGAGAACTCACACTTCGCTTGTTTCTTTTTTCTTATTTGCAACATTATCTCAAACACATATTCGGCTTGTCAAAGTGTAAAAGCGTGATTGTCATTTGTAAAATAAGACATCGTATCTTTTGAGAGTGGCAACATTGAACTTAAAGGCGTTTTAAGAGATAATCGGGACGAAATATTGCTTGCTTCCCGATAAAGGCCCTGGCGAACAGGTACTCCCATGACACGTTCTGAGTCAAATAACCCGAGAGTGAGGGACCTAAACAGAAAACGCTTTGTGCTAAAAACGTCGACCCCTTATCTTCGTAAATGGTCCTTCGTCCATAGAGTCAACTACGGGAAGAAGTACATGATTTTATTATTTATAATTGTGTGTATATTTTATTAAGGCCAATTTTTATTTTGTTGCTAAACGTAATCATATTCGGTTTAAATTGATACTTAAATTATATATGCATGAATTAAAACGTAGTTATTTTTTACGGAACAGGATAATATTTTGCATAAATCGTCTCTATATAAATTACTGTAAATGTTGTCATTGAAATTCTCTACTTCGAGCCTTTACATTTATTTGTAAATATATAATATGTGTTTATGCTTTAGACATTGAATTTACAATCAGAGTTTTACTATAAACAACTTAAAAAAAAATTATTGTTTTTTTTTTTTATAGATAAACAGAACAGGTAAGTGAAAATGATCTAAATGTTTACGACGCCATTTCTTTTTTTTTGCCAAAATTCAATTTCGCAAAACAAATTCAATCACGTACTTCTATAATTTACAATATTAAACTAGTAAGAAGTATACGACCATATTAAGTACTGAGGAATATATATTTTGCATTAATTAGTACTTCCGATAAGATATAAATATCCAAGTAACAGTCTCGTTCACTTCAAACTGTTTTTAATAAAAAAACTATTAAGTTGACTCTATAAGATTATGATTAGCATGATAAAAACATATTATACACACCTACGCTGTCTATTAAATAATGAAAATTAATGTCTGTGAATGTGAAAAAATACCGTGTTAATGATATTATCATTAAACTTAATGTTAGGTATAAAAGCGTCAACAGATTTGTGAAATATGTACATAAAGAACAACATTTTATTACTATGTTAATATTTAATGATTTAAATATTATAAGCAGCGTTATAAACACACTCTAATATTTTCCGTTAACTCGAAATGTTTGGAAGGTATTCCGATAGTTTCGTCGGTACTTGGAAATGGTTTCTGGAATGATATTGCTTTTAAATATTCCCTTCAAATAGGATATCTATCAACTGAAATGCATTTCCATATTCGTGCCGTGTCTCTCGAATTCATGTCTATCGCTGCATCCAACTTCTTGAGGCTTCGCACGAAGTCATCATTCATACGCTGAGATATCATCGTTGCTGGACGAGACTCCGCTTGTTAACAATAAAAACTTTATCCTTACCTTACACAAAATGTATCTCGTGAAAATGTCTCGTGTACATTTTAGTCGTTTTACGATACAAATGTTGGTAGTGCATTAAAATACTTGCCATTGTCCGTTTTGTAAATGTCACTACTGTGTGTTGTATGATTCATTGATATGTGTCGCGGTTCTATATAATGGGGCCTTATTTCGTAGTCTTCATGCCTTATATGTTGAACATTATTACATTCTCTCTGTGTGGTCAGTTTAACTGGTCTAAAAATCTGCTAAATTGTATCCCGTATGGCGCATTGTGTTTTTGTCTCAATTCATGCCACTCCTCCACTACGATCTCTATCAGACAATAGAGTGGCTAAGGTCGTTGACCTAGAACTACCTACACTCAACAATGCCTGTTTTATTTTATTTTTCTCAGATTGGGATTTTGCAACTGTTTTTGAAAAATTTTTTGCTGACATTCTATTTTCGACTACTAACTCATTAAATTCCTCTCCTACCGTTGCTGAATCATTATTAAAAAACAATGTGGAAGAATGTAATATTAGTTTTAAATTTAATACAGTAAGTGTAAATGATGTAATAAGTTCCTTCAGACCACTAGATATTAAGAAAACGGCCGATCTGTGGGGGATCTTTGTTAAGGTTAAGTCAATTCAATAGTTGATGTAATCGCACCCTACCTTGTCACTATAATTAATAATTGTGTCCTTAGTGGCGTGTTTCCTGACCTCATGAAACATAGTATTACCGTATTACCAATATTTAAGTCAGGTAGTACATCAGACCCCAACAACTATAGGCCCATCTTTGTACTACCAACTCTTAGCAAGATCTTTGAAAAGTTATTACTAAATCAAATCCTAGTACATTTTAACAATAACAAGTTGCTACACAAGAAACAATTTGGATTTACAAGGGGTCGCTCGACAACTGACGCTGGTGTTGAGCTCGTTAAAAATATTTACAAGGCCTGGGAGGAGTCACAGGATGCCTTAGGGATATTTTGTGATTTATCTAAGGCCTTTGATTGTGTGCAACACGAAACTTTGGTCAGGAAGCTACGTCGTTATGGAATTAGGGACACTGCACTCAGTCTTCTGATTTCGTATCTGAGCAATCGGATTCAGAGGGTTGATGTAAATGGAAAGAGATCTCCCGGGTCTCCGGTTACTGTGGGGGTCCCTCAAGGATCAATTCTTGGAACATTTCTCTTCCTTGTTTATATAAATGATCTGCCACATCTCCTAGGTGATAAACTCGAGATAGTATTGTTTGCTGATGATACTTCTTTAATTTTTTAAAATAAAAAGACGTCTTTCAATATATGACGATGTGAACAATGCTCTCTCTGAAATAGTAAATTGGTTTAGTGTTAATAATTTAATGTTAAATAGTAAAAAGACAAAATGTATTAAATTCACTACTCCCAATGTCAGATGTGTCAAAACGAGTGTACTTTTAAACGGGGAAACATTAGATGTTTTAGAATCAACAGAGTTCCTTGGTGTTACAATAGACTCTAAGCTCCAATGGGGCCCCCATATAAATAGATTGTCGAAAAGACTCAGCTCTGCAGCCTATGCGGTAAAACAAATTAGACTTTTGACTGATGTGGATACGGCTCGCCTTGTGTATTTCAGTTATTTCCACAGTATAATGTCGTATGACAGCCTACTCTGGGGTAATGCAGCTGACATTAATACCATTTTTGAACTGCAGAAGAGGGCTATTCGTGCAATTTATAACCTGGGCCCAAAAGATTCGTTAAGAGGTAAATTTAAAGAAATTAAAATAATGACTGTCGTTTCTCAATTTGTTTTTGATAATGTTATGTATGTACGCAAAAACATAAATGATTTTCCTAGAAATTGTTACGTACATTCTATTAACACTAGGAACAAGAACAAACTTGTTACTCCAAGTACCCGATTACACAGGGTTAGTAACTCTTTTTTGGGGCAATGTATACGTTTTTACAACAGGATCCCAGAAAACGTTCAAAATTATACAATTATAAAATTCAAAAGAATCGTTAAAGAGTGTTTGTGTGCTAAAGGATATTACAACACTAATGACTTTTTAGTTGACTGCACACCTTGGGAATGAAATGATCGCCTCCAGGCTGTTTCAAATAACTAAAATATAATTATTATTGTACATGCAAAATGGAAAAAAAATAAATATCCCGCTGAGTTTCTTTCGCCGGTTCTTCTCAGGTCCGAGGTGTTAAATTCCGAACCGACGGTAGATTTTTGACTATCAATAAGCAAGTGTAAACACTTCTATATTGAATAAAGATTTTTGACTTTGACTTTGACTTTGAAAATATATGCATACTTTATTTAAGTAAAGCCAAGAATTTCAACTTTCCTAGCCAGAAAACACATTATAAAAGTTTTATATAGACCCTTATAGTACCAGTGCGAAGCCGGGGCGGGTCGCTAATATTATATAATCTTCTGTCAACCAAACTTCATTGCAAGTCATTTAATAAATATTTCCATAAACACAGATAGATGATTCCTAAGCAGAACTTAGTCCATTTAATTATATATTGCTATTATTATTATATATTGAGAGAAGGAAATAAATGGATTTTTATGAGTTCTGATCTCAGCTACATTTTTCCTCAGTAAAGAATATCTACATGCGTCGGATGTTTTTCTTCCAAATACATAGTACAGTATTCCAAATATATACTCGAATATGCTCCAATTGAAACGAGAAGCGTGTTAGCATAATCAATTGAGGTATTTATACAGCGCTGGAAAAAATACATTTTTATGTCACATAGGTAGGCAGACTTACAAATGGTTCACTTGATGGTAATTGGATACCACATCCATAAACATTGCTACTTTAAGTATTATTAATAATTCCTCATATCAACCGCAACACAACAATACTATACTTACTGCTGTTTGGTACCTACTCAGATGAGTTTTCACAAAGCCCTACCACCAAGTGCTCACTGTAGATTTAGCCAGTTATCTTAGTATTCTAATATTTCATTATAACCAAGTATAATTGTGTTTTGTTATTTGTACGCCTTGTGATATAATCAATACAAGACGATGATTGACGCGAACATGGTCAAATTACTTCATAACAAGAATCGTGATATGTTCTTTTGTTACATCGTATCAACACACATTAGAATATATTTTCACTGTTATCATGATGCTGAAATATAAATCATTGACGAACACATTCATTTAAATTTTATGAAAATTTAAGTCGTTTGTTTTAGTATAAGTAGACTCTTATAAGCGTATTCGAATAGGAATTAGAAATATTAATTTATAAATAATAAAATAGTTGTTGCACGGGACTTTGCTCGTGTTTTAGGGGTTGGTCGTCAGATGTCAAGTATAAAAAAATCGATGTCCTTCCTTGGAGTTTAAGCTTGGTTCATACCAAAATTTTGTCAAAATCGGTTCAGGCAGAGTCACTGTCACATTTATAATATTAGTATGAATTAAATTTAAAGCTGTAAGTTAATCGTACGTCGGAATCTAGATTGAGACTAATAAGAAACGATAAGTGGTAACGATTTTCATTAATTAACTAATTACAAATATCATTAATATTTTTATTCAAATTACGCAGTAGTAACATTAACAAATATAACTAAGCAAAAGTATCGATAAATAAATGAATAAAATTATCAACAGACAGCCAGTAACCGTTACCCGAGTTCCGAAAACTGTATAAGTAATATTATATTTGAGATTTTAAAATTAGAACATTATTATACTTCTGATGAACAGGATAACTACGAGAAACGAACTAATATTATGTTTTGTTCCCGTCACTTGACCAGCCCTAGTCAATCCTCTGGGACGCGTACAATTATTTTAATCTTATTAAAATCATCCTTCCATTGTTGTTAGCTTAGTGTGGACATTCCATCTAAATCTATTTGTCTATGCCTCATAAATTAATTACATTAATTTGAATTCAATACCCTGTTGAGACTTAAATTAACGTAATCATTTATTTATTTGTCATTTAATTTGTACTCGTCAAAGTGTAAAGTGAACAGGTAATGTTTCAATGCAGCAATTAGAATTTGGAAATTAAATAACGACTAAAATAGTTAATTTGCAATGCAATTAGGTGATTAAATAATTGCTATTTTAAACTAAAACTGTAGTTTAGATTACGAATATTATTATTATTATTTCAATGAAAGTTAAATTCAAATTCAGTTTGGTCGTTTTGTGAGAAATGTGTCTATGAAAGAAAATGCATTTATAGTTTATTTTGTCTTCGCTTAATTGTTTGATAAAATAAAGAAAAACAGTGAGGAAATAAAAAAAAATGTTTCAACAATATCACTTTTTAATAAGTTACGTCTTTTAGTAAATATATTTATTGTACAACGTGTAAATCAAGAATAATAATTTTAATATATTAAAAATGTTACATCTAAGTTATTATTTAATGAAAAACTCGAGAAAATTTCGTCTAATTAGTATCGACGAGAACAATACAATGGCGTATCCTCTATATGCCAACGCATGATATTCCAGAGATAAAAACGTACAAAATATTCGGACACGTCGCTTGTTATACAAACACGAAGAGATGAGCTGATATCTTGGAAGCGTGGGTGCTCGAGCTGAAAAAAAAGAACGAAAAGGATGTGACTAACATGAACACTGAGACAAATTAGTGATCAGATGCGTTTACTGATTTGTGCAAACGACAACAGGGCCAGACGTTTGCTTGAGTCAGAAGCAACTTGGGAACGTATATGAATTCTATTTAGACTATAAATATTACAAATGTTAAAAGATTTGTGTTAGTTTTACTTAAGAAATAACTATATTATATTCAATAAATATTCTACAAATAAGATTATAAGTGACATAAATCAATTCCTAACTTTAAAAAAAAATCTATTTTGATGTATTTCTAATCGATGTCTCATGTTTTGAAATCGATATTGAAGAAAGTTGTACGAGATCCTATCAGAATTAATGGGAATATCTCTAATCCTACTGGAAAATCTTTATGTATAGACAAAACATATTCATATTAAGTAAAGGAATGACAATTTTTGTTAGTAAACATTAGCACGCGCAGTAAGGGAATATAAGACGGCAATGGGATTCAGCCGAGCAGAGATCAGGCGCAAGAGTAACGTAACGTCGACAGTAGAAAGTAAGAAACGCTAGAAAACAATTTTTTTCTTTTGGACAATTAGGTTTACCTACCTTATTTTAAACTTCATTTTCCAACGGCGCTGATTTTGGCGCTTAAGCTTTTCTTCCTTTCCACAAATGATGATTTTTGAGGCACTAACAATCACATGATGGGACAAATATCTTTAGAGCTACAATTTTTTATTTCCATATTATCTTCGGTGAGGAACTCATGCAGGTTTCCTCACAATATTTTCCTTGACCATCGAGCATGTCGAGAACTAAAAACGCCAATTTATTGAATGCTCTACCTATCATCCCTTTGTTTCACATAGCTATTTCGTTGATTACATTTTGATAATCGGGTATTTGTTTTCGTTTGCGTGCGAAACGATGATAAATTCAAGCAATTTTATTTGATACCTGTGAAGTATAGGATATTGTACTGCTAGGAGGTCAATCTATACCTCAGTTCTGGCTT
This sequence comes from Vanessa tameamea, assembly GCF_037043105.1. Lineage (NCBI taxonomy): Eukaryota > Metazoa > Arthropoda > Insecta > Lepidoptera > Nymphalidae > Vanessa > Vanessa tameamea. The sequence goes on along the minus strand of NC_087319.1, from coordinate 2,754,495 downwards.
GACACAAGATAAAGTGTATGGAGAAGCGATAGAATACATCATGTAGGAAGTCCTTTCAGAAACCGTCCGAATATCGTCTTGAATCGTAATAAGACGTCCTTTCCAGTATAAAAATTATTTAATACTAGCTGAACCTATGACTTTGCTCTCGTGAGACTCTTTTTTTTAAAGTTTATAATAAAACTTTAAAATTGAATAACTTGTAATCTTTATTATTTCTGATTTAATAATTGATATAATAAAAAACATACCATTGTTATTCTTAGGGTTCAAACATACTTCTTACTTATTACAGTTTAAGTTATTTTTCCTATGGTTTTTTCTATGAATTTGTTAGGAACATATAAGTTTTTAATAATATATAGACAGATAGATGGTGAGTGGTCAATAACGCTTAATTTGTTATAGGACCAATAATCAACCAATCAATACATCGCTGATGCGCCACCAACTTTGGCCTTTGGGAACTGTGATGTTATGCCCCTTGTACCTGTAGTTAAACTGGCTCACTCACTCTTCAAACCAGAACACAAAAATACTAAGCATATCTGATGAGTAGGTGGTACCTTCATAGATGACGTAGGGTTTTCTGCAAGCCCATCTAGGTCAAGTTGAAGTATAAGTAAGATTATGAGTATCAACACGGGAAGGTTATGCCTAACAAAATATTAATTTAAATAAAAATGAATTAACAAAACAAACTATTATAAAGAGGCGTAGCCAAAATTACAAGAACATAGGTATATGAAATGTCGACATTTTATCTTACAAATCGCTGTTTAACAATGATGACCACGGTTATCAAGCTCACATGACTCTTATTGTTATGTATATAAGAGCTATATTACTCCAGCAATCTATTACATTATAGCGGTCGACTTTTCTACTATTTCGTTAGTCTTTTTTTTACTTCGGTACTTGTTTATTACCGTTTAGTCATCGTTGGTTAATATTCATCATACCTTATACAGATACCGTCTACGATCAATCAAAATAGCTTTCGATGCCTTTAGACAAATGTGCTCATTCTCTATTCCTTAGGAAATAAAGACTACTTTTGCTTATCAACATTGAGATATTAATGTGATTGAATAAATCAATGTTAATCAATGGGTTGGAATGGAAGACTAGATAATTTTAGCAATAAAATTGGTTATTTGTTTTTTAGTATAGCCGTGATGGTCCAATGGTTAGAACGAGTGAATCTTGGCAGAATTTTACGGGTTCAAACCCGGGCATGTGGTAAGGAATATTCATGTGCTTATTTGTATTTATGATTCATCTCGTACTGTTTCACCATGAAGGAATACGGCCTGTATAAACCTAGCACCAATCCGCTCTGGATTAGCGTTGTGGAATTATCTCCAAGCCTTCTCCTCACAAGGATAAAACCAAGTGAGACATTGTTACTGTTTACATTTTTTTATTTATAACTAGTTTAGGCCCGCGCCTTCGGCGGTTATTAGGTGCTAGGATCGTAGATATTATGTATAAAGGTACTCTCTTGGGGTTAATTTCATCAAATTTGATTCAGTAGTAAATGCATAACAGACAGACGGACTTTGGTATTAAATTATTTGAATTACTTTGGTATTAAACTAAAGAAACCTTATTTATTTATTTATATATATTTATATATATATGCAACTGGTATCGTAAAGTATAAGTTGGCGGTTCAAAAATAAATTAATGATTGAAGTAATTAATTTCGAAACACGATTTTAAATGTCCAAATTATATCTAACACACAATTTAACAACAACATAACGACGATGTCTCTTGAAAGTAAAACGGAATCTTGCAAACTAACAGAACATTCGTTCATAATCTCGAGAGAAGTCGTTATTGCCTAAAACGAACAATTTATCTTTATTACTTGATAGCAATCATGAATTTTATAGAAAGTTCAAAGAATTTCAGATGTCCGCTCGTTAACTTTCTTTTTTTATAAATGGGATGTGCGCGAGAGCACTTGTTAGTTTAAACAATTATAAGTCATTACGTTTCGAATAATTAACGGTCAATAATATTTGCGAATGTATCGTTTATCGAGTTTACGATTTGTAAACGACGAGAAAGTAGTTCATTAATGTACTTTGTATTTCAACGTTTTTGTATAAAAAGACGAAATCTAAATGTTTATTCAATATAAGCAAAAGCGAATTGCAAATTGGCGCTAATGTGTGTAGTTATTAACATTTTGTTATTACGTCAATAGTTAATAACTAAAATGACAGCACTTTTGTCATATTAAAAAAAAAAATGCTTCATTTTGCACTAACGGCAATTTGTGTCAGCTTGTGTTGCTTCTGAATTAAGGATTCGTACGATCAATCTGCGTATTGTTTAAGCTTAGGGAAGGATACGATTAATCTGTTTGACGATCTCCGTGGTCGAGTGTACACCGGTTTTCATGGGTATGCCACTCCGAGGTCCCGGCTTCGATTCCCGGCAGAGTCGATGTAGAAAAAGTTTATTAGTTTTCTATGTTGTCTTGGGTCTCGGTGTTTGTGGTACCGTCGTTACTTCTGATTTTCCATAACACGAGTGCTTTAGTTACTGACATTGGGATCAGAGTAATGTATGTGATGTTGTCCAATATTTATTTATTTATTATTTATTATTAATCTGTTAAATTGTATGTAATATTTAAAAATTAAATGGGTTTTACGCGAAGCTTGTCTCCGCGTGTATTAAGTTCCACGTGGTTTCCACCTGTCAAATTTAATGAATCATATTGTTAATTTATTATTTTTCGATCTAATATTTACGATCAATGAATTAACAGATCGTTACTAAGTTATGTCAGGTATTCTTCGGTTTATTCCTCGACGGCGTTACCCTGCGGATTGGTATAACAAACTCAGTAACCGGATTCAAAGCGGAGACGTTTGATTAAGATCGAAGTATTTTATCCATAGTGATATCTCGGCTTGATTTACGACAGAAACCTTTAATTCTTCGGCATTTTTTAATTTGAAATATATGGAACAAAGAGCCTCCCTATTTTTAGTTCCAATGAATCGATTGTCTTGATGGTAATTAATGGGTTTTCTTCAACTCAAATGTACGTAGCAGACAAATGACTCTTGGAGGACCAGGTCAGAATTAGATAATGTATCTGGTCTCTTTTCCATCAATTCATCGTGGCTAGTGAACACTTAACTAATTCAAACTGAAGTTAGTCGATAATATAATAAAATAAATTTAATTTGAATTAATTTCGAATTCTTTGTCACTAGAATTTTTGGAACATTTATGAATAGTGATTTTAGTTCATAAAAATAATATAAAAAATACCATTAACAGTTTTGTCCATTGCTCAAGTACCGAAACAGTTTCGTTTATATTACTCATTAATAAGTCTGTGGCATTAACGTATTAGTTTATTTCATCTCAAGCATTTCATAAATAATAATATTCTACGTATATAAAAACAAAAATAATCTCTTCAAGTACTACAATGTCATAATAATCTATTAAATTATATTCTTTATTCATATTAATCATATCATATATGTAAATACCACTGGGTTTAAATGTCATTCAAGAAAAAGCTCAGTGCTTACTCTATTTTACTAAATAAAATGAAATATATACCACGTATTCCTATTCGTTTGACACATAAACATTTACAAATTCTGCTTGAAACCCAACGTATATCTTTTAAACGCTTCTTATAATTTTTATTTTATATCATATAGAAATTATGTCACTTTGTGGCGAGAGCTTGTGTATAGGCACTGCCGACTCATTAAATATTCTACCGACAAATAGAAATATTAGTATTCATAATTGCTATTTTCTTTGATTTTGACGTATTTTGTTTGATGGGTGAGAGAGCAAGTATAATAAGCATTAGCAGGTTGTTGGAGCATTGGCAATATAAGGAATGTTTTAAAAAACAGCGTGTCCATGGGTAGTGGTGACCACTTACGATCAGGTGACCCAATTGTCCGACCACCTGACCTGAACTGACCTAAACATCAACGATTTCCATAATTTTGACTTTATTAAATCATTTTATATGTTTTTGCAATTTTGTGTATATTACTCATATTATAAATAAAAAAAAACTGACTAAACATTGTTAACGGGTATATTCACATGTCCTGTTAAAGTTGATACCAGTATTTACGATGGCCCGCCCGCTGCATATAGGCAGATGCCACACATGTTCAGCCTTAATTCGAATAGATGATATATAGGGTTGTCCCTATTAGAGATATTGGTATTCCATTATAAATCATAAACACTTCATTCCGTGATACAGAACATATTTATATTTGTTGTTTAAATAACTAACAGCCTGTATAAATGTAACGATCTTAGATAGATATTAAAAAGGTTCTCTTCTTTATTACGACGATGTCCTTAATTAAAAAATAAAAAAGGAATTCTATAATACTTATATATGATTTAAATAAGTTTCTAGTTTGTGTGAAATGTATTTATCGTATCAACTATTTCGTTATTGTTTTATTTTCCAGCTCTTTTCTTGCCCTCTGTCTCTCCAAGGAAGTGAGTAAGCTGGTGTAACCGTCAAAGAGATATAAATAAATGACACAAAGGGGGCTTGTTCTTTGCATTCTCAATTTGCAGACACTAAAGCTATTCTGTAAGATCAAACTCAACGAAGGAAACGATCGTAAAGTTCCAGAAAATTATATGCGATATTGACTGTTCTATTCATTATATTTTGACGATACACGCAACAAAATAGAATATCACTTAAATAGTTTTTCAACATTTCATTAATGAGATACAAATTCAGTTCTCACAGAATTACTTTGTAATAAAAATAAGCTTTTTATATAGTTACTTGCGTCACAGATTAAACAACTCACTATTTCGTAAGTGTGACTCACAGTTGATAATGAAGGCGGCTACAATAATTCTTATCAGATTAAATGCAATCGAAACAAAGAACTACAGTGGAATTGACTTTCTAATATAATTTTGATTAAAATTTCAGATTCAACTAACGCGTCAATAAACAGAAATTAAAGAAGCAAGCTTTAACAACAAATAAAATACATCGTTTTACTGAAAATATATTACGTTATATATGTAAATTATTAAAATAAAAATTTAACTATTAATACGTTAATAATAATTAATTAATTGTAATTATTATTAAATATCATCAGCCCTGCCGTTAAAATTCACGTTAATGCTTGCTAACAACTACAGAGCGGTCCATTGGCAATGCTGATATAAATTGATTACGACTCGTCGCGACATACATACATTAATACGAGGCATATTAATAGACGCAAATACCTTATCTTCATTCATTACAAGTAATACTGACCACGAGTTTGTAATCTCAATCGTTTCGTCTCTTGATTTATGACTCGTTTCATCGCCCTCATGAAATAGTTTGTTGTATTAAATTTAATAGTCGATAATCGCATAAGAAGTACCGTGAGCGAGTTGCTTGTTAATTGTTATCGAAACGAGTACATGGACTTGATTACGTAACTCATAGAGATATTATTTGGAACGATTTAAAAATTAAACGTTATTTATATCGTCGAGTTGAATGTTCAACTATATGAAGTGTTATTATTTAATTTTAAAAGAGTCTTCATATAAAGTATTTTAAGTCAATTGATTTATATTTAGCCAAGTTATAAAATCACTGTTGAGTTCTTAATACCTCGCTCAGGGAATAATTATCTAAATAATAACTAACAGTATTCTTCCTAGATTATTAATACAGAAAATTGTTACCATTTGTTTTTTTGTTCTATAACCAGAGTTATTTTCAGAACTTTTGATTTATGCGTCGTATTTGCCGATAAATTTTTAGTAACGTTTATTTTATAAGAAACTTTTTTAGTGAGTAGATTTAGATTTTTCAATTTTGTTATTTAAAAAAGGAAGGTGAACTGTGCCTGATTCTAATTGGGCACCATGCTCATGTTCTGTGTGAAAAATTAACCATTTCTTAGACCGACAACGTAGCACGAACCATATGAACCAACTAAAAGGTCCCTTGAGCTTTTTATAAGAATATACTCCTATAATCTACAAGTATTAATATAAAATAATTTAACCAACAGCCCGTTAGAAATATTATTCTTTAAAATTTCGTCACATCTTACCAAAAATATATAAAAAGGCGAAAGATCTTACAAAAATTCTAAATGTGAGAGCATTTTGTAATCTTATTTGTGACTTTGAATTTTAGGAGCATAATTCATTTACTGTCTTTACATCGCTCCCTTGTGAAATCGCATCGTAAAGAAAATATTGAAGTATCTCACGGGGCCAGTTATTTAAATATTTACCATTTAATATTCTCTCTTGATATCTTAAGTAACTGTTTCCCTAACGCCAAGTATTTTAAAATAATTTAGAATGTGATAGTTTATTTTATGTAGTATCAATATTGTTATACAAACTAGTCGAACAGCAGTCCCAGTCGACGATGAGATTTAAATGAGTTTATATGTGTTTGCACACACACGCGCACGCACGCACACATAGTGCACTTATGTTATTAAGTGTCCGTGGCCGATATTTGGTCATAAGGCAATTATTATGGGATGAATATTGCTATATTGATTTTAATTAAAATGGTTAATCTAAAAATGCTGCTTAAGAAAAGATTGGTTAAATAATGCTGTCTTCTTCTTTCGCATGTCAAATTAGGAATGTCAGAAAGAGAGAAATCAATGTTAAACTGAACACCGGCAAAAATTTTATAAGTAAGTCCGTAAATGTTTATTGTAATACCTAAATTACCCAATTATATTTGTACCTAATATTGATTTATTAGAAAGAAAACAATGATTTTCATCGAATTATATCTGATATGGAAAATTTCCATAATATTCCGTTACAAATTTACTTTCCAAAAGTATTTTTCATAAATAAATGCAAAACAATCTACCTTCAGATTTGGTCTTCACAATTTTTTCTGATATATTTATGTGTAATAAGTATATATTTATATAATAACGTGGTTAAAAAATCGGTAACAGCTGAGCTTATAACAGTGTACGATAGTTTAACTTCGAATTTATTTATAAATAAGGTTCTTAATTAATTATCAAATCCTTAAAAAAGTATTAAGATTTAAAACAAATGGTCACTTCAATTACAATTACCCACTTACTATATAAATGAGCTAAGAATATATATTTTTATATAATCTACGATTGTACAATCATTATTTGGCTCCAAAAAATAAACTCTTCATTCTGACTGAGTTATGTATAATCCTTTTCTTCGTTAAAATACATTGGAATAAACAGATTACATGCAGCCGATCAATTTTTCGCCTATTAGCTTCATAAAGACAGTTACCATTAGAACCGAGTAAGGTCAGAAGTTACCCCCTGACTATCAATTTTACGTAAATAATCTCCCAGCTTTCGCAGTACACAATAATAAAAGATGGCACCATGATCGATCGTTGTGTTTTCTGACTTTAGTATAATAATTCAATGCTAGAAACATCGGATAAGACATGATAAAATATTTTTTTTTCCATATATGTATTTATTTAGTGAAAAAAATAAAATAAAAAAGAATTTTGTGTATATATAAATAATGTATATTAAAACGATTGTTGTATACTTGTAATAATTGCCACGTGTATCCACCAAACCGGATTCGAACAGCAAATTGAAATGAGCTCTAAACATATTTTACAAAAATAGTAAAACCCAGTGTTTATTTTGCCTTTTTATATTCGTCAAACAGCAACGCTTTATCACCGCTAAAATTAAAATAAATCTAACGCGTCATTTATTAAAATCTATCATAGGGTTAAGATACGCCCAATAAAAAGGTATACAAGAATACTATTCTATAACAAAGGGTAGTACGTAGTATCCTACGTAGATGTGACGCAATGACCAGTTATTCGACAATGCAGAGACAATCACTGTACTCTGATTCTAATCGATAATCATAGTTAAGGAATAGACTTATAAATCAATCGATGACCTCGATTTACGCCAATCAAATCGAATCGCTCAAACTCCAATTTGACTTGTGTCCAACGATGATTGGTTGCAACACTGGCTACGCCTAATTGGCTGGATGAATTTCATTCGTGTGTTCATGTGGTTTACGCAAGTGTATCGGTTTAAAATGGATATGATCGTTGTCAGTTCTCGAAATTTATTTACAAACAAGTAAACTTAACTATTGACATCATTCACTTAGTGGAAACCTGTCTGGGTAGGTACCACCCACTCATCAGATATTCTACCTCCAAACAGCAGTACTCAGAATTGTTGTGTTCCAGTTTGAAGAATTAATCAGGGTAACTACAATAAGGGACTACGGCGATGTAAGGAATGAATATTTCTTACATTCTATGAGCGGTGGTGACCACTCACCATCAGGTGGACCATTTGCTCGTCTATATCATAAAAAAAATGATGGCAAGATAACATCTTCGCCCATGAATAATGGCATTGTGAGAACCAGTTTATTTGCTACCAAATATAGGATCTGAGACGTTATGTTCCTTTTATTAGAAATTATACTGGTTTACTCAGTATTTACTTCAGGAGAACAACTGGTAGCATCCTCCTATCCGGGAACCCAGCTAGACGAGCTTGCACAATACCCTAACACCAAGTAAACATCATATTATACAAGATAGTTCTCAATATTAAAAATAACGAACTGAAATGTATAGCATAACTAATAATTTCAAATGACTTCCCAAAAGTTATTGTCTCAGATTTCGAATTGCCTCATAAATTCCTCACCACGTCCATACATCTTCGTCAGTCTCCGCGTAGTTGAATAGGCAGTGTGATTGCAACCAACACTTTGGCCTTTGTTTCGAGCACACGTCGCGGCGCTATCTATCACTGCTCAGCCCGCGAACCAATTTGTTAGTTTACAATTTATTCTTGTACCAGGAATGCCGGCAAAAAGATTTTCCTAACGTGAAGCATGACTTCGTTATTCCTGATATGCAATAAATTTTAATGGATATCCTATTGCTCTGGATCATTTGTTCTCGTATATTTTGTAACGATTAGTCATTATATTATTATTAAATGGGGATCTCGTCGTAATATTATGATTATTGTAAACGGTACTTTTTGTTTTGTAAATATCGATGTTTGTAATAATGATTTTATGATTTGCTTCCTATTTTTGTGGAACATGTCGATTTGTTATATATTTATAACAATTTTTTATAATTTATAACGGAATGTATGTGACGGACGTATAATTTATACTTCGTTACTATTTTATGTTTTTATTTGTTTAAGACATTTTAATTAATTTGTTTTCCTTAATTATAAATTATTTCAATAAAATCTATATTTGTATTTCACACCTGCCGGTCGTCCCATTATAGTCACATATTTTTTACTTAGCTTTTGACTGAATTATGTTTATAATTGCGAATATACTTTGAATATATCTCAATAATATATGATGATGTTGATATCCATTTGTCCGTTCTTATTCATGACCCGGACAAAATTCGCGTACAGGATCAATCTAATTAATTAATTTTAAATATTATTTTTTTATTGGCTCGATTCCAGATTTGAAGCCAAGAGATCCGCAAGACTTTATAATCAAGCACTAGACTAACAATACTAAAGGCAGTTATAATTTATACGAGACACAAGAACGCTAATCATTAATTTATTTGATCGTACATAAAAGGAAATTAACTTTTACTACGAAATGCTTTATAATAAACTCAAAACATCCAAGTACTATCACGTTTGTATCACGAACCACTAAACGAAGTCTGTACATCCGATCATAACTCTTTCATCTGATCACACCGTTTCATTTCTATGAAAGCTATAATAATAAAGTTTTTATTGCTATTCATTCGCGGGAAACACTTACCGTTCGAAGGAAAAAAAATCTTTAGTAGAGAGGTTATAGTTTAAGATCGCCTTGTCAGTTTTGATCGTTCCTATTTGATTTATTGGACGGAGATATACGTAGTGAGGTCATGCTCAGCATCCGTCATGTGGACAGCCTATAAAACTTGCTATAAGTCATGCATTTGTTTTATGTAACTATCGAATATTGACAGGCAGAAATTCGGAGCCAATCTTGTTTGTTATTCGAATGAGAAATAACGAGGGATTGAGCGCTATACATTATTTAAACTAAATGTATTTATGTATCGCTGTTGAAATAAATTACAAGTAAGTTTTGATTATTGAAGTTTGTTTTGAGTTAATACATTATACAAACATGTTTTTTAAGTTTCTGAAACTGCATTCATAAGTAACTTTATTTAGTATCGATTTTTATTAATATCTAATAATTGTATTTATTTAATAAAATTTTCTTTTGATTTAACATATCTTTCAATGTTTTTTTTTTTTAACACAAATTAAGGATGTGTTTAACTGGATTTGAACCTGATCACCGTTAAGATCTGTATAATAAGCTATATATTATCATCATATGACTTTGCCAGTACTAGGAATAAGAAGTAGTTTCTAGCCGAGGCCTCACCCGAGTTTTAGAGGGATTATCATTGTGACAAGTTATTTTAAGAGGTACAGAAAAAGACTTGTAAACAATGATAACGAAAGAATATATAAATAAATACATGTAAAATTACATTAGAATCGACAAGTTGGTAAAGCTTAACAAACAAACAAATAAGGAAATTCACTTAAGATACGGATAAAATTTAAATCAAAATATTCATTCTATGAAACGGGATACATTTTTCAACTCATATTTCGATTCTAATAGATTACGAAAGTCGCATAGTAACCTTTTTTTATTACAGAAATATAATCACGCTACTAGCATTTATTGTTTCATAATCTCCAGATAATGCGACGCAACGCTAATGAGTAACGTATACACGGAACGGAACGAGCGTGTAGTTCAGCGGTCTAGTACTCTGCATCTAATTTATTACCAACTTTGTCGCTACTGAGTGATTAAATCGCAGCTTCCTTTCGTGGGCGATCTAATTACCGACAAACCGAGAACAATAATATGTAATCTGAATATTTATGAGCCCATGTTACAATGCATCCGTGAATTTGATATAGTCGACTGTTTATCTTGAACGAAAATTGACTGTGTGCAATGAATAATTTATTGTTAGCAACCGGCACTGACGTTCGCCATATTTTAATATAAATCCATCTACCATATTGTATGCAAAATGCCATTGAATGCAGTGCAAGGCGGGATCATTATTCCAATATACGGCCGCGATATTCATCACGCAACTCTTGGTCGCAGCATTTTAAACAAATCATCTTTAACGTTGCTGTTTCTCTCCGAGGGTTCGCTTGATGTGAACGCACTCGATACAAGAATCGATTTTAATAATGCCTATGTATAAAAAAGTATTGTATTTATTTCAGCTCTGTATTCTTTTGTTACTCGATAAGTGTTTAAAGGAGTGAGGCAATGTTGTGAAAACTCATTCGTTAAATTATGCGCATTGTAAGTGACTGACTCGTCGGTTTAGTGGTTAACTAAGTCTGCGGATCCCGAGGTTATGGGTTGGTCGGCCAATACATGTTATTTTCATTTTCTTTGTAAAAACTCACTTCACTATATAAAACGAATGAAATATCTCATATGCATGTCAATTACAAGTTAACATAGCACAGTTATTAGTATTTAATATCAAGGAATTTTAAATGGCAGCCTAGACGTTCGTCCTTCATAAACCACGGAAGACCTTATTATATTATATTCCCTTAGTATATGCTCTATAAACTCTCTATTAAGACGTATGGGAATGCTATCTCATCGGATTATGATAATGTACTAGTTTGTGCACATACTTGTGCGCATAATACGGGCAGTTAGATAATTGCCAATACCAAAAGCCGCAATTATTTAGGTATACCACCCAAAAATCTTACAGTGCCTTACGTAAGTAATATTTACATTGAAGATAAGGATAAAATGATTTAAAACTAGATATGACTAACTAACCAATTACAGCGATTGGTTAAACATAACATATTTGCAAACAAAAGCGTTTACCGAGCCTTAACAATAATTGGGATCTAGCCAATTATGAAACAAAACAACAGTGCATTAAATGAATACGGCTCAATGGGTTATTTGAATAAATGAATTCGAAAAATACATTTCAACATTAAATTATATACTTGTATATAAAATAGGAGACTCTACTTAAGTGTATTCTATTTTCGTATTGAACATTGTTAAGATTGTGTTTTGTTAAGAATCGTGATACCAAAATTAGTGATCATTAGTATAATGGGTGCCCTAGAAAGAGCCGTTATAATAAATTTCTTAATTGCCTCGTCGACGGACTGAAGAGATTCTTAGACGATGATGCAAAAGTGATCTCATTTTATGTGACAATTGTTTACGTAACACCTTGGGAAGATTAGATAACATTTGTTTGATGAATTTCTGTTACAAGGTTAGCATTATGAAATATATATTATAAATTAAATACATCATGACTAAACTATGAGTATGGTCAGTGGGTGTCTAGGCTCGAATGCGCTATATTCGGTTAATATTTACGCTTTCAAGACCATCTAGGTTCATTTATAGAATTACGTAAGAAGAAGAAAAATTTATAAGTAATTTTTATTTGCAAATTTTTTTGAAAACTACGTATGAAATACTCTGGAATAAGTAGATTTATATAGAGTATTATAATGTATAATGGCAGTGCCTTGACTGTGCCCTTGGCATTGACGCTCATGGGCGACGGTGACCGCTTACCATCATGTGGCCCATTTGTTCGTCTGCATTGATAGGCAATAATAAAAAAAGTACTATGGGATGGCATTGCGATCAATACCAGTTTACATAGTTTTAGGCACCAGTGAAAATTTCATCGTGATATTACTATAACGTCAATACAGACGAAGTCGGAAGAAAGCCACATATGAAAGAAAAATACAAGATACTCGTAAAAACTTGCCAATTTATTAGCATAATGTATCCACGAATAAACAACTATTAAGTGAATGGATTTTAATGTTTTCATTATTAAGGAATTCATGAACCAATAAATATTTATCAATAAAAACGAAATTAGAACGAAAAAAATAATACTAATATCACGTCTGACGTTTACTCAACGAATACATTCGTTCATTCGGGATATTTTCTAAAGCAACAAAAGCAATGATGGCAGGCAAATATTCTGATGGAATAAAAAATCTGTGTTAGTGTTGCAATCAATCAAACAGCTAGCAAGCTCCCAGTTTCCAAAGCTAACTTTTCGGAACGGTCTCCTATTATTTAGTATTGATTTTCAGAGACTATTTTTATTGGTTTTTGGTTCGTTTCAATGTTTACAGAGATTTGTGACAGCTGTAAAAGTATGATTCCGTTTGATTGAATTCGACACACGCCAACTTTGTTATATAATAGCAGAATCATACAGTTATATACGATACATGATACAGCGCGTGTATCTTAATTATTCTAAAAATAAATATCAACTAATAATAATGCTCGATAAATCTCGCTTAGATAACGGACATATTTATAAAGATTGCGCCGAAATCACGTCATTCAATGAAGAGTGCTGCACAACCGGGATATAATGCGTTATAACGTCTTCTGTACAGTTAGCTAATCCGTATTCGATTGGCCGAAATACAGCTAAGGGGATAGTGTTAGTATTACAGACCAATAGGAGCTTATATAAATCAGAACAAAAACCTCGGCAGAATATTCGACGGTATGTAAAAAAAATATAACGAATTACAGATTTTTTTTACAGCACGATTACTCGAATATTGACGATATTGGACAAACGGTAGTTATTACTAGATATTTCTAAGAAGTAAATAAATTTTTAAAATAAAATTTTTAAAGCTCTAACTATTTATATTCCCTAAGTATATGTTTCCCCTTTCAATGGAAAGATATTTCTATTGCTTTCCGTCTGATAATTTACACTTCTTTTATAACGCTATAGTTTGACGTCATAATTAATGGTAAACGTTTCGAAATTCAATTGTATAGGTAAGTGTCAATAAAAATCGTGTTTAAATCTCAACGTATCGGTTCATTGACCTGTCTTGAATAGATACAGCAGTAGCGTAATTTGCGCTGAACAATTTTTCGTCATTCACTTTTCTTCCTTAGAAGAATTATGATTTATTGACATGCTTATTACTGGCACTTGAAGATTTCTGAGACACACAGTCGTTTAAAATTAAACACATTTATTTCTTTAGATTTAGAGATGTTTACATATTAATTTACATAGCGTTTTCAATCAGTAGATAGAAATAGGAGAATAGGTACTACGTTGCATTGTATTGTATTTAAAGGATAATTTGATATTATTTTCAAATTTTATAACGTTATTAATAATAATTAAAATTGCCAGTCGCGTTCTCCAGACATTTAACATAATTAATTCATTATTAATGGTTAAAAGAGTAAAGTATAAAAAGAATTATACTTGCTTATTGATCGTTAAATTAAGTCGGTTAAGAACGGTTTGTCCCGAGAAGAACCGGCGCAAAAAAAATAGTGGTTTTTTAACATTGTTCTTTACTATAAATCTATTTATATTTGAAACGACTTGAAGGCGATCGTTTCATTTCCACGGTGCATTATAATTGAAAATAAAAAATTTCGTCACGTTTGTCATTCTTTAACGCCGTATGTTTTAACATAGACTACTCGATACACAATGGCGTCTTGTTTAAGAATTAACTTTGTAGGTAGCCAATCAAGTATACAATCGGTTGTTGATCAAACACAACAAAAAGCCTCCACAATGAATCGAGATCCAACGAGGTGTTACCATCAATCACCTTTAAGGGACCTTGTTACGGCTTGTTGGAAAGAAGCCAAAACAGTAATAAAACAACTCTTGTTAAATTCTTGATGGAACTGATCTATTAAGCTGTTCGCTGGCTGTTAATTTTATAAATAACACTATTTCATATTCGATATGAAAATAGATACTGTGTCGTAATGTCTTTGCGTTGTTCTTGAGCTCGATATCGAGGACTACATGAAATATCAATTTCAGTATTATTTACATTGAGGGCTTCATAAGTTTATATAAATTGAAACTGTGAAAATAATGATCGCGTATAATAGAGGCAAGAGTGCCAGCAAAAAATCTACGTTATCTATCTATTTCGATTCTCTAGGCGATAGTGTTATATGGTATAACATATTTTATATAATTCAATATATAAACATTGTTGTATAGACTTCTTACGTCATCAATTATAACATAAGTTCACGTCTTTTTGTTTTTATTTAATAATATATATATTACTATTTATTTTTGTCGATAAGAATATGTGACCCAGTGCTAAACATTAGTACTTGTTATGATTTCACTGAACGTGGAAAAGTATCAATATTTTGGAGGAAAGAAAAAATATCGGGCAAGTTCGAGTCGGATTCGCGCACTGATGGTTCCGTACCACCTCACAATACTGAAAGATACACTAATGTAACAACAATTTACGATTTTTTTTTCCTATACTTGTACAATTACAAGATATTGCTTTTCAAAATCTCATTCTAGGTCACTTTCATATTACATTCTAGGGCACATTCTAGGACAAGAACACTTTATGTTTAAGCTTTTGATTCCTTTTCGCATGTATGAGAAATGTGGCATAAACGGCCATATATTTTAATTGCGTAGATTTAGAAGTTTAATTTATACCCCAAAAGGCCACAATGTATAAATTATATAAAATGTATAAGTAAGTTCAGTATTTGGTATTAATTTCAATATTATACGTCTACTCATTCTTGAGAAAAAGGGTCTTGACGGACAGACAGACAGACAACAGAAGGGTTCCGTTTTTCCTTTAGAAGTACCGAACTCTAAAAATAAAAGAAATTATACCGGTAAGTATTCTTTGAACACAAAAACGAAACAATATTCTCTTGAATTTATAAGACCAGCGCCCAATATGTTGCTATACGGTATTCAAATTACCCCATGAATTGCGTAACAAATTTGCTATTTAATTAGACTAATATGCTCGTGGCTCCGAACTTCGTTCATAAAATATTATTTTTAAAATTGTCAAAGATAATAAAAAGAAAAATTTGTTTCGATAATACCTACGTAGAAAAATTTAACTTTTTACTTTTCGTTCTACTGGGATTTACTATGAGGTTCTCAAAGTTTGGAATAATGAGCCCACATTTTATATTTTAGGTTGTCTTTGTATTAAGTAAACTGAAAAGAGAATATTTTCAACAACAATTTTGTAGCTTCCACACAAATAGGTAGCTTTGAACAGTAAGAAATTTTGTTTTATTTTGTAGTAGTAATGTTAATATTTCATTTGAGTTATTCAAATATAATATGTGCCCAAACTGTGGAGCCCAGAAAGAGAAATTTGTATTCATATCTTGAATATTATGAAATACATCTTTCTTTATGCCTTGAGAAGTTTTTCTCTTTATTATCATTCTTAAATTTCATTTAGCTCAATAAAATAGGTTTGGTTATTATAAAGTAATCATTGCACTGTAATTTGAAATACACTCTATTGACTGAACTAATTTAATGATATCAAAACTATAATTAAGATTAAAATTTGATGAAAATTTATAGATATTTTGGAATATATTATTATTGGTTTATGCTTGTAATTATAATAATTTAAGTCTTTATTTTATCTGTGTTTAATTAGTAACAAAACACTATATATTATGTTCTACTGTTGGATGAAAGGTTTAGGAGAACCGTTGGAAGTTCTACCGTCACGGATCCTCTGTGCGTTAGTATACATGTGGTAGTATATATCTGACGTGAGATAACGATTTTATTGCGTTCTTTTCTGTTACCGTCGAAAAACAAATGAATTTTGTAATAAGCGTAAATACGATGAAAGCTTAATTTTATTTACACTTACTGAATTCGAAATATCTACCTGATGATCTTTGTGTTCTATCTACTGAGCTATCAGGGGTTACTTATATATAATACTAGTCGTAGCTCACGACTTCGCTCGTGTTTTAGGGGGTAAAAAAAGTATTCTATATCCATCCTTGGGGTTCAAGCTTACATTACATACATTAACAGCCTGTCAATTTCCCGCTGCTGGGCTAAGGCCTCCTCTCCCTTTGAGGAGAAGGTTTTGGAGCATATTCTACCACGTTGTTCCAATGCGGCTTGGTGGAATACACAAGTGGCAGAATTTCGTTGAAATTAGACACATGCAGGTTTCCTCATGTTTTCCTTCACCGCCGAGCACGAGATGAATTATAAACACGAATTAAGCACAAAATTCAGTGGTGCTTGCCTGGGTTTGAACCCGAAATCATCGGTTAAGATGCATGCGTTCTAACCATTGGGCCATCTCGGCTATAGCTTACTTCATACTTATTTGATTCAATAGTTTCACTGCGAAAGAGCAACAGACAGACAGACAGAGTTACTTTTGCATTTATAATATCATTATAGATGTTTAATGTACTACAGAACTGAGGTGGCGCAATTGTTCGAATAAATTATGATAATAGAAGATCACCAGATTCAGAACAAATCAAGAACAATTAGATTTTTATATATTTAATTTGTTTTTATAATACTCGTGCTCGGTGCTGAAAAACATCGTGAGGAACTACCTATGTTTAAAGCGGTTTACTCAACTTTAAAACTGGAATACAAAAATACCAAGTATTCCTGTTTAGCAGTTGAATTTGTGTTGAGTAGGTAACCTTCCCAGATAGGCATACACATAGAACTACCGAGAACTATAGCATTTTAATATAATATTAAATGCGTAAAGTAAAAGAAAAGAAAATACAGTAGAATTTTATTCCTGATGGGTCGCGGAAAAACGTTCGCAATGTTTAATCTGATGTCATCTCGGATGCAATCCGGTATTGTTTATACTGCGTTTGTTGATACTGTGCAAGTATGATTTTATTCACTGCAGCCTCCGTTTCTCCGTGACAAATTGACAGAAACAATATCTTTATTTTTATAATGAAATAAGTTTTTGCTTGGTTTATTCGTAACAAATAATTATACTGGTATTTATGTTTTTTTTTGTGTAATATACTAGACGAATAATAGCACTATATATTAAATATATTTATATATAAATTGATTTTTTGATAATATTTCGCTTGGTGTAAGGTGTTATAATATATATATATATATATATAATATGTTTGAATAAAAAAATATATTTCGTACGTATCGCATGTTGCATCTCCCACGGTGTTTCTACGTTAATTCGAACATCTCATAATAAATTTGATATTTCTAAATGAAAAAAAAAGTATATGCTTAAAATGACTGTAAAATTATTCAGTTCAGTAGTTTCGCTATGAATATGGAACTTAACACTAATTAACTATACCAACTACCAAAAACCTTTGGAATACCAGTAACTATTAATCTTATTTTTGTATAAACAAAGCGTAGCGAATCAAATAACAAATTAATTCTTTATTGAACACTCAGTAAGAAAAATGATCTCGATTTGATTGTTTTTGATATGTCAATCAGGAAAGATTGTGATTAATTGTATCGATTTGTGCCAATAAAAACCGTTTAATTGTCTATTTAAAATCAATTAAAATACTTTCTGTTTCAATGAGAGTCGTTTGTTTTTATAATAATGAAATACCTTTTTGTATATTATAATTGACAACATCGTACAAAATGTATAAGTGGTTTTCAATCGTAATGTTTATAGTACTAGTATCGATTCCAAAAGGCGAGAATCTCAGTAATTACTTTAAAATTGTCCTCATTACGCATTTATCACTAGTCAGGCTGCCTAACATCCTCGTTGTCCTAGTGGTGGGACTGCAGATCCTGCGGTCCAAGATTTAATCGCCGAGTCGGGCAATTAAATATATTAGAATTCTAGCCTAGAAATTCCCAGTAGCACTAGCACGAAGTTTAGATATTTGCAGTGTCTACATTTTCTTGCATTTGATAGCACTTAAAGCCATAACACACTAATTCACACACACATACACAACTACACACACACTGTTTGTTATATACACAACGTATTCATACATTTTTAGAAGACTAAAATACATAAAGATAGTTTTATATGTTGAATGTAATAATACCTATTTATATAATATCTTTATATATATTTCTTGTCATTTTGTAATAAAATATCTCGCTACATAGCGATTTCTTGAAAGGACACAAAGATTTATAAAACAGAACTCAGTTTGAAACAAAAAATATTTACTAAAGTATAAATTTAGTTCGTATAATCGTTTCGTTCTTCATTTCATTCGGTCTGTCTGGGTCTGAGCTAATATTTGCACCCCTACATTATTACTGTACCTGCACAATGGAGCGAAAATTACGCGTACCGTCCAACCTGAGTGATGGGACAGGTTCGTTCGTAATAGAATTTTTGAATTGTATATTCAATCGACTTGCTGTTCAAGTACTCTAAATATTCTGTTGTCAGTTCACCTTCGCATAGACTCTGTTTATAACCGATTTAAAAAAAGTGAAATTCCCAATTCGTTATATAAATTAGTATAATATATATAATCTATAATCAGGCTAATTTTTGAATCTGATATTAATATTTTTGTATATGATGTGTTGTTTAGATAACATTTCTATAGTACGAATCTTTTAGCTGTAATGTTTTTACCACTTGGGAATAACTGAAAATCTGTATTGAGACATTTTTGCGTTAACTCTTGACACTGTAAAAGATTTTTGTGAAATAATAATACGATACGGTTGTATGTAAGTTTGTGTTTATGGTAGTTATTATCATTAATCCATTGGCTTAATAATTTCATAGAGTTCATATCAATTTTATAGTCGAAATATTTCCCAGCACTACATCATCCTAGTTTTACGTAGTCTCTTTGATATAGTATTACCTACGCATTAATCTAAAACGGAATTTATTTCTCATTTACTTATTACATACTTAAATATTAATATTTAATTAATATTCTATCATATCACATAATATCACAAGGCTCTTTTGGTTATTAACATTATAAAGCCGTAGAAATTTATGTTTATAAATAAATTATTAAGTTTCAATAAAGACAAAAAAGGAACGTTAAGATTTATTTATGGCGTCATTATTAGTACCTTCCGCTGAAACATTTAGTGAACTTAATTAAGTATTCATGGTTTAATTAATTAATTAAACCATGAATACTTCAAATGTATTAGATATTTATTAGTTTCTTATATAGATTCGACTTTGTATGAAATTTTCATTACAAAACAAGTGACTTTATCCGTATTTATCAAGTCGTAACAAAAACTCGGTACACGGCGTACTTACAGCCTCGGTTCACGAGCTAAGTCAACAGTCATCTCATAACTCGATGCGGAGTTGCATGCATTTTTGATGAAGGCTTTTTCTTTGGCTATTCCCTCGTTGGCAGTATGGATGCTTTGCATTTTGTCAAGTCTCAAGGCGGTTGGTAATTTATGGAGGTACGAGTGCACGGTACATTTGGCCTTAGCATTCATCTCCAAATTCATGCATAAGTAAGGATGCATTATTGATTATTTGGGGGGAAATCAAGGTGAGACGAATGATGTTACGTGTTTTGTTTATTCTGTCTTACTAGTATTATAAACGCGCGAGTATGATGGATGGATGTTTGTATCTCGATCACGCCGGACCAGGTGATCGGATCCAAATTTAATTTGTCACAGATTATAGTCTGGAATAGCAAATGGTTTTTCTCTATGACCTGGCCACTCCTTTCCCTCAAACGCAGGCAAAGCCGCGGGCGGACACTAATATTAAAATAAAAATGTAGCCATCATACTTCAACCGACAGAAAATATCAAAATTGATGGTTGTTACAATTAAATGAAACCTATAAATAAATATGGAATTAAATACATAAAATTTTAAGTTAACTAAAACAAATATATTTTTCTTATGATTATTATTACGGTATATAATAACTATGTCTTTATTGTATGCGCAACACACACAAGGAAGTTGATAGACAACAGTGAACGTTATGCCGTTTACCGTCACGGCGTATGTGTCAATCTTACCCTTAAAACACGCTAATAGATGTTTAACATAAAAAAATACCGTACTTATTGTTAATATAATACAATTTATACATGTAACGTTTACCAGTTAGCACTTTGTCGATTTTTACAGATATTTCTAATACGTATGTATGCTGCAAAGCACAAAATTAGCATGCTCAATCAATTCATTTTGGCAAGCGAACAAGGCGTGCTACTTGCACGAATTCACACGGCAAACATAGTAGGCCTCCTTCTAGCGTTATTTGTTTCATAATTAACTGATATATGTAGAAACTTCTCCTTATTAGGGCATTGGTAACGACGTCGTTACGTCAATTTGAATGCTTAGCGTTTACAGTTTTTTTGCCTTAATTAGAGGCGCTACTCAGAAACCGCGCGTACTGTTCATATTAATAGTCGAAGTCAATAGAATTTGTAAAAAACAAACAAGAAGAAAAATAATTTTCAAAGTTAATATTTATTTTTGCTTTGATCGTTCCTTTTTTAAACATTATAATTAAATATTTATTTTTTGAAAAAGTAATCTTATGAATAATAATTTATTTTGTTCAATTGTTGGTAGGTCTTTGTGCAAACCCGCCTGGATTGGATTGGACCACGCATCAGATGCCGCCAAAGAGTAATACTAAGTAATTTCGTATTCTGGTTTGCAGGGTCGAATGAGCAATTGTAATTGCACGCAAAAGGGACATCGTAGCTCTCAACCTTGGTGCAGCATTGGTGGAATGTAAGGAATTGTTAAAATTAATTATAAGTAGGTAGGATATTCATTCAATAACATTGCTAACCACTTACCATCAGGTAGCACATGAGCCACATCATGGTAAGAGCTTACTGTAATAATGTTTTTTTTTTGTATTTTAATAAGTTTTTAATGTAATTTAAATTGGTTGAGCGTTTATTTTTTGACATATGCTAAAATATACTATAGTAATTGTCTTTGGTAAATAGTATCAAAAAAGGTTAAGGCTTTCCTTAACCTTTTTTGATACTATTACTTGATACTACTACTCCTTGGGGTCGGCGCAGCGTGTCTTACTGCCATACTTGTCTGTCTGACGTCATCTCACAAGTAACATTTTTTGGTCGTACCCTAACTCTATATCCATCCACGTCCATGCTCAATACCTTCCCCACAACATGGTCCTCATTCATCCGCATAACATGCCCATACCATGACAGCCGGTTTCTACATAGCTTCTCGGTTACCGGTGCCACTTTCAAGCTATGTTATTAAAAATCTAAATGAAACGAATTAAATGTTAATGGAAATAGTGGGTGCCGGTTATTCCATAATAAAATACTGAAATTAACGCCCACTAGAATGTTCATATGCATAATAATATCGAATGGAATGTAGGCCGGATGCTGATTGCACAGACACTCTCCTCATATCGAATTCTCTTTTTTCCACAAAACGATCTCGCTTGCGCGAAAAATTTCATAACGCCACGCGTTTTGCAAGTAAAATCAGATAACTTTTGACACTTCAATTACGTAGTGATGGCCGCCTCTAATTTTTTTTTCACGCGAAAAAGCGGGAAACATGTCGTGTCAAGAGCACACAAGATCCCGAAGTTTCGAGAACAAAATAAAAGATTCTACAAGTTAGGCGCTGCTGAAAGCGATAAAAGGAAAATTAAAAAGTTTTTCGCACTTAATTTTTAGCTATGATTTAGGTCAAATTTTATCTTAAATCATTTATTATTACATACCGTATAAATACCATCATATATAACACTAATTTTAAAGCCACTGAATATTTAATAACAATAATAAAGATGTTTATTTACCAAGCATGAAAAAGGTAAAATTAATCATGAGCTTAGTATATAAATTAAAAAAAAAAACCGTTACAGAAAAGGTCGTAGGCATAGCTATTAGCCGATTTTTAGTCCACAACTAAACAAGTGCAATGAAGGGAGAAATAAATGTGGATCTTAAGGGAAAATAGAGGGTTGAAATGCCGGCAAGCATAACAGCTTTAAGTACTTAAAAGTATTTAAAATTTATCTTTATATTTATAAAAAAATAAATTCATAATTTATTTAACGCGGCGATTAACTAATTGTCTGCTCCGGAGACACTTACTGACTGATATTATATTGCAATATAAGTATTATAATAGCTGATGCAAAAAATGCGTTCATTAAATAATATTACAACGTAAAGAGTTATAAATTATATAAACAATTTGTAAACATGAATGTTAAAATCCATTCAATAATGAGAATAATGAGATTGTTTGAATATAATTTATTCATCTTCGAATTAAATTGAATCCGCCAAATTGTATTTAAATTAAGACATCACGAGCTGCAGGTGTATACAACTTGACAGATGGAATTTACAATACGAGAACCTTCAGGCGATGCAACAATGGTTTATTTGTTTTAGTTTACGTTTATTAATTTTCCATTATGTTAAAGGCTAAAGGGCAATTATTTTATCATCGTATTTGCTCAAAATTAATACATGCTGAGAATTCTTTATCATAATATAATAGGATAAAATATTATGTTTCTCATAAAATAAATTTATCTGTGAAATTATTTGTAATAAACTATACTTAAGATCATTATTTATATATATATAAATGAATTCGAAAATAATCAATAATAAAACTTCAAAAAAGGTACCAATAATTAATTGAATGTAATGAGATCTAATTTGGCTTCAAAAATTAAGAGTATTATTAAGATGTATAATTTAAAATGTTGTCGCTAGACATATGAAGGGTTATGTCCAATTTCGGCCATTTGTTGGGCAAAGCCAATTGGCTTGAAAAAGCTTGGAGTTCTGACGCAGCGAGACCGTACTTCAAACCGGAACACTGCGCTTTTGAGAGACAAAGCGATGACCATTTATGTGGTCGGACCCGATCTTTCAATCTAATCTACAAATACATATGTTCTGACCTCTGGTCTGGCGTTTACATATATTGACCCCTTTAACAGCTTCATTGACTTAGTGGCTTGATAGAACGCTCCCGATTACGGAGCCGTAGGTTCATACACCGGGTTGGCATTAATACTTTACCATTAATATACGTCATTAAAAGGTAAACAAATTCTCAGTCTCGTCGGTTCTTTAAATTGGAATTTAGCAGTGTTTACAACCCGGTGATTCAGATAGCACGTGGAGCCATTGTATAAATGTTGCTTAAAGTGAGGGTTTACACAGTCCACTTGTGTTTATATATAATAATATATTACGCACAGTCGCTCTCTTGCGAAAAGTCACCTTCGTGTAATCGTTCAGGAGAAACAATAGTCTCAACCTCATGACTTTATCCCACGCTGGACAGTACTAGTTTAAAGTCAAGATTCCATAAGAATTGTCATAGGCTTAGAATCCTTCGCAATGTTGTTTTTGTCCTGTATGTACATATATATATATATATATATATATAATTCATTATATAATTACTGTTCTGCAAAATTATTCTACTTGTTCTTGGTCTACTAAGCGTAGAATATTTAATAAAGCCTTACATTATGTTATTGGGTTACAATAAAAATACTAAAATGAATTAATATGAGACAGATTAATGACACGGTAAGATACTGACATAAAAGCATGTGAATTGCAAACATGCGTGAACTGTGAAGAAAAACATTAAATCAACAGTTGTTTCAAATAAAACAAAAATTCAACTTTAAGTATATGTTTATTTTAATGACACTTCAGAGTTTAAAATAACCGTGTGGACGGCTTGAAAAAGATACTAACTGGTGGAAATCGTGTGAAAATGAACTGTTATTGTATAATTTACCTTATATCAGACAGGATACAGTTCATTTTTGTATAAATATAACTTGTTTGTCTCGCTCGCAAAGTTTTAATGAACCTTAATTTATGGAGTCTTGTACGATGGTCATTGGAACTTTATTATAGTTCTTATGTTTATTATAGTAAGAATCAATATTACTTTATTTTTTTTTTACAGATAGGTATTCACAAATTTGTCGCCTTTATGGGCGTTCGGATATAAAAAAATGTACGGAATCGTGGTCGATTTTCGAGGTACAATGTTTTGGTTAACGTAATCCCTATAATGAATCTGGATATAAACTTTTCTGTCACTGAAGTATTTTGAATTTTTACTTATATTTTATTGCTCCATCTGTTTACGTTCCTGTTTCATTGGTTTTTATAGCTGTGTCCACCATGATCTACCAAAGTAACCTCAAATATTCCATGAAAGTATAAATTTGTATACGAATGGAAATAAACGGATTTTATATCTTTGTAAGGCTGTAATATATTAAACAGTCACGTAAAATGAGTTTCAAATTATTTAACCCAATGATAGCTTTATTTAGCTATAGAAAAATACAAAATATACGTAGATTTTGTAATAGAAAATTAATATTTTGAATATAATTGTACATTTTTCGTTTGATTTATTCTTGTAGTCGTGTTATCGTATCTCACCATAGTACAAAATAAAGTCGCTTCTTGTCGTTTGTACGCGTAGATCTTATAACTACGCAAATCATTTTATATGGGTTATCATAACTAAATAGGGTGATTAAAAAGGTTATAGCAGGAGAAGGCATATTATACAAATTTTTAACTTTCCTAGCTGGAAAATATAACTAAACGTTGTATACCCTTATTGTAACCGTGTCAAGTTGAGAGGGGTAACTAGTAAACATAACATTAACTGTCTGCAAATTTCACACTGCTGTGCTAAAGGCTCCTCTCTATTTAAACAGAAGGTTTGGAGCATATTCCACCACGCTTCTCCAATGCTGGTGGATTTCGTTGAAATTAGACATATGCAGGCTTCCTCACGATGTTGTCCTTCACCGCCGATCGCGAGATGAATTATAAACACAAATTAAGTACATGAAAATTCAATGGTGCTTGCTGCTACACAACTAATAAACGATTATTTATTAATTCAAAAAAATGTAAGAAAATACAATAATATGGTAATAAGAGTAGAAGATGAATAACCCGTAAATAAACAATTGCTGAATAAACGCTTCTTCTCCTCTTAAGGCTTGGAACTTATGTGGGTTCAATGATATACAGGTGGTACCATATCATCAGATATAACTTTTTCTCCCGATAATTGTGCTTAGTATAAGATTATAATTACAATCACAAACTAAGCATAACACCCTAACTCACTAATGCCTGCTGTCTTGGGATTAAATTATATTCCATCGCTTGAGTCATATTGGCTCTTAATTTTGGTACTGCTAAAAGTTTACTTTAGTTCGTGAGATCAAGTCTAGAGTTATTTATTTGAGCCTTTATTACTAAAATAATTAAACATTTTTTTTTATTATGTCACTTGTAGCCCCCAAGACATTTTGTATCCCTGAAGGTTGTAATCCCCCTAATTGTGAAACATAGATGTAACTTAAGTCACAAAAGTAAGACTAATTAATTTTTAATAACTATAGAAATAATTCTATCAACATGTTTCAGTTTTTGTATTATTTCAAACGTTTTATTTTTTTTCCGTAAATGCTTTTCACGATATCTTATATTCACGCAATAAACTGCAATTGTAAAAAAAATATTTATTTTCGTTCCGAAACTATTGTCAAAAATATATTTTTGCTAAATATTTTTTTGAGTAAATTCCCATATTACGATGCGATGCCTCTTTTTTTATACAATATGACTTTCAAACTATCTACTGCCACCCACCGATATAGAATGATGATGGTAAGTGGTCACCACCGGCCATATATCACCAATGCACCATCAAAGCGCCGCTTGGGAACCAAGATGTTATATCCCTAGTGCCTATAGCGACACTGGTTCACTCACCATTCAAATCAGAACACAATAAGCGTTTGACGGTAGAATAGCTAATGAGTGGACGGTATCCAAACGGGTTCACATAGAGCTCTACCACCAAGTAAAGTAAGTACTATACAGATAAAACTAGATACAATTGCAAGACTAGGTATGTGATGTGATATTACTATACAAGACTCTAACGCAAATCAACTGGACATATTTTCACCTTAGTAGGATGAATGATCATCGAACAACAACAACAACAACAACACCAACTACAGTAACAGGTAAGATAAATAAACGTTAACTTTCAAATATAAGGTGACATTATAATTAGCATAAACAAATGAGTATCAATTTATAAACGTCATTTTTTAGTACATTAAGATAAATTAAGCAAATATATTTTAGCTCAGTTAAAAGGTGACGAAGTTTTAACGAGGACAGTGAAGAATATTTATTATATTTTCACCTCACATTATATATTATAATCAGCGATCAAGAATACTTAAGGATCTGCTAGGCGATTTATCACGTTATTTAGTTCGAGTTGATTAATAACGTAGATTAATATTACAGTAAAATAATATATTACGTTGGATATTTGACAAAATGAACCATTAGTTGTTACGAAACAGTTTATAAACAAAGTTTATTCGTCAGTTGGCGACTTTACAAGAAGCTGTCGAGCGTACAGTTTTAGAAATAAAGTAAAACATAAATGTTGAAAACGTTGAACATAACAAGCAAAATAAACTGTTCTTTTTATGTAGTTTTTACAACCATCTAGCACCGAAACGAGTCATTTGTTTAAGCACTTTGTAAAACTGATTTCTGTCTTTGTTTAAACACATAATTCAAACGATCAAAGGAGGGGTAATGACCTTCTGTCATTAAAAACTTTAAATAGAAACTAATTATTGTCGTTTTTCTGTTAGATACATCTGTATTAATGGTAATAACAAGGTTCCTTTCGTTATGTTTATGTAAAGGATGAAATTTGATAATGATTGATATAATTGTCTTTCTACGCACGTATTACACAGAAACCATTGTGTGGATTTTAATGAAGTGCGGCTTATAGCTTCAATTTCTGTCAAAGTCCTACTTAACTGATTTATCTTTGTCCCGCTAAAATCATTAAAAGAGCGTGAAACGTGAAAATAGTTAATGACATTATTATATTCTGAATTTCTGTTTTTTTATTTAATTCGCAATATAGGTTTATTTGAAGGTCCAATTGATGGATGTATGATACCCGTAGTGTCATTTGCTCATTGATTACTTAAACGTCAAAAATTTATTAATCTGTATATATATATTTCTGTTTGCCAATAGGTACAGAGTATAAAACATTTTAGATCTTTAGTGGCATGATCTTTGGTCTTTTATTAAAATAAATTCAATTCAATTTCAAAGATAAATTAACAAATAGTATTTTCGACATAAGCGAACCTGCAAGTACTAATCTATCTATATAAAAAGTAATTATGTTGTATATTTTAATTTTAGTTCCAGTTTCAAGTTTGGCATTCGAACGTCCGACCAGTTGTAATATTCATCATTTCTCTGGCTTCAGTGACTTTAAATGCTGCATGGAAGAGGTTTTTATTTCTCTTTTATTTATTCTCGCCTCGATTCTTGCCAGAACGAAGTACTCATAAAACTATACAGAGCTCCTTGTATTACACAGTCTTTTATATTTCAACGGTCGTTTCAACTGAAAAAGAAAATATAATTTCCGTAGCTCAGATGATTGTGAAAAACTTAAGAAGCATATGTATTCAAATCGCTGAAGTTCAAGAGTTCCTTAAAAAGGATACATATAGACAAAATTATATTTGAGTTCGCATAATATTAAATAGCAGTCTACAATATATTTCAAGTAAGTAGGAAGATCTGATTTACCCTCAACGCATTTAATTTAAAATAAAAATCAATCGATCATTTAAAATATTTTCATTAATTATTAAACTTCCATCATAATATTTCAAATATTATGAAATACTTCCAAGACATTAGTATTTTACGAAATATTAAACTAATTAAGGCTTTGTGAAATATGCTTGTGAAATATATCTTTGTACCTTATGAAGGTAATTAGGAACTGAGTAGAACAATAAATACTAGGGAGATACTCATGAACTGGTGACAGTGAAATATACATAGACTCTGAGCTAATTACAGTTTTCTATTACTGAATAAAGCTGCTTTTAATTAAAAATTGTCCATGTATCATATTCAAGACATTTTGATATAAATTTTATTGTTTTAATTCAAATTAATAGGACGCAGGAAATTCTTGTTCTAAGAAAGATTGGGGATTCATTTAAAATGTCAATAGCTAAACAGTGGCAATATACTGTTAAGATCTTGATCCCTTGAGGTATCATCATCACCATTGGTAAATCAAGCATTACGCTTAATTTTTTTTATTTTATTTTGAATAGGAAGGCAGACTAACAATGGGGCTTTTTGATGATAAGTGATAGACGTTATTAGTTCCTGAAGTTATGCTGGCTAACGCACCTTTCAAACCGGCAATCAGCAGTACTAAGTACCGTTTGGTAGAAGGGACATTAGGAATGTTAATAATTGTTTCCAGATTTACCAGTTTTCGAAACTTAAATATGGATTTTTTTAACATAAATTCGAGAAATATACATATGCTTAGGGCATATAAAAAGATTGATATCGTGTAAAGTTTATTCAAAAACAGTCGTGCGCTCATGATGATCGGTTGAAGCATTAAGATGTGTAACAGACGATCAATAAGAATACATTTGTCTCATTAGATAAACCCTTAAGAGCAAAAATATTTAATCCCAAAACATTTGAGCTATAAATAGTATAAGATTAATGTTTATAATACACGATAGATATACATAAAACAAAAATCATAAAACATACGTAGCTTGCCGGTAAAAAATTACCTGGACGTGAAAACAAATAAATATTTTAACGCACGCAATTTGCCCTAAAACCAATTTGAATATCACATTCCCTAACATAAAACGGCTGTAAAGGCTGTACGTCGTAATCCAAGCTGATACACTACCCCAGATAGAACGACTTCTAAAGCGACTCCAGCTCATGTAAGGCTTTTGTCTTTTAAATTATTGATCTTCCGTATATTCTGCAAAGTCAACTTCGAAATTTGTCTGAGAGTTTAAAATTGCCATAGGTTGACATACTTTGGTGATTTTCACTGCGGCATTTGTAGCGTGTTTATGTATTTGCATTAATTTTCACGGTGCATTTTATACAAATCAGGAAAAGTATTTGAATTGACCGTCAAGACCTAGTTAGAACAGCATTGCACTGCTTTTGCAATATTTTGTCTTGAGTTACTTATGAATTGAATTTATTGTGTGGATGACCTTGTAAGATTTTCACATATACCGAATATTTCGTCAAACAAAACGATAACGACTAAGCCAAGCGAAGAGTCATCATTCTATTTTCCATTTGATTGTCATTTTTGCATGATAGACATTTTAGTTATCGTCTTTACGGTCGCAATTGTCGCCTATTTTTTCTATTATTCATCAGAATGTGCTGCTGTTTTCTTCGTCTTATTTTCTATAATATGTACGTCTTATTTTAAAAATATTGTTGTAACTGAATGCGGTTATATCGATAATGATTAATTCTAAATTAGATTGAAAATGTTTAGAAGAAATATGTACAAAGTAATGATATCATACTGTGTGCTAAATTCAAATGTTAAACCAATACTGAAAAATCTGGTCGCCATTTTGAATTGAAGCAACTAGAATTTCCCTAACTGTATAACAAACAACATTTTGAATTGAGTTTATGCAATTTAAATGACTGGAATAGTGACATTGATAAACAAAAAAGAAACATTTAGTTAAAAATAGAAATATTTTTAAAAATATTATGCATATATATACTATAACCAGAAACCACTGTACGGTTAACAAAATATTTTAACAATTATGTTTAAATATTTTGTTAGTTCAGTAGTTTAAATATTTCAATAATCTACCTATATGAACCCTTTTTAGTGATTGTATGGCAACGTTACATAGAGACATGTACCACAAAACAGACGAATTATTTCAAGAATAAGTAAGCCGGTCGTGGGCATAAGAGATACATTGGATGGTATAATTCAGAGTGCATTAACATTGTAATAAATTGTTTATAAATCCATTTAGAATGCTTATGTCTATGTACAGATATAATCATTAGACATTAAGTGCAATTTTATGACTGGTCTCCAAAAAGTTTTCAGACAATACGAAAATTGGATCTCCGGATGTCCACGAAAGCACTCACGAGAACAGCACCTAATTCTTGAAACACGATACTTGAAAACGTACCTGCTGGGAACTATGTTAGTAGTTTTGTAGTACGAGTCACAATTCTTCGTTATATTTCCCTTTTAGTCCGCATGCTCTATTTATGGTTAGGCTATATATTAATTTTCTCGCAACGTTCATAGTTGCAATTTGCTATAGTACCCATAGGAGTGCTACAATAAACATATCGCTCAGCGGGGATCGTAATTCTGTCAAGTATCACTTGTTATTACTCGTTTTGACGTGAGATATTCAACGAACATCGATCATAGCCTAACTATGTAATTGAAACTGCCTTCATGTTGACACGCTGGCTTTATTACTATTGAAATTTCGTACAATGATTCATATGGCGATGAAAAGTTTACAATTGTGAGCGTCGTTTTCATTTTTATTGATATACCATAAAAAAAATATATTTATGTGTTTTATACGACTGAAAATATTTTTTAACTAACTACGAATCCATAGCAATTTTCCCTTCCAATTAAGCTCGAGGCTATTACAGTAACATTCCAGGAGGTAAATATCAGGGTGGAATCTGCGACTTTAAAAATCGCAAATGAGGCGCCAAAAATTATAGTTGAATGTATTACTATTTTCACGATCAATTTAATCTACATTGATCGTGAAAAAAATCATAAAAATTATAATATTAAAATAGTCTTCAGTCTAGAAACTAGCGATACTGACGATCTGACGCAAGCGAATAAAACTAAACACAATACTGCATAAACCATACACAAGCCATACTAAAACTCTGTATGAGAGATTTGTAGGTCTCAAAAATATATACGCTGTTTAGCTTGCTGGGTTCGGTGATTCATAGAGACAAACTGCATCACAGCGTATTTATCTTTGTATTATGAATAACTTAAACAATATTTCCAAAAATAACTATGTATATTTTATTAGTTCAAAATTTATCTAATGTTTCCTTTAATTTATTTCACGTAATATATACAGGGTTATTGATATTATATATATATTTACAACGATATGTGTCATATATGATTAACTTTATTGACACGTTATCTTTGAATCATAATTTTAAATTTTCAGATTCAATATATTGGGATGAGTTACAATAAAAATTTGAGCGCTCGCTCTTATATATTTATTTTCTTAAGTATATCAATATGGATACTAAGTTTCCTTATTACGGCGTGTTGTTCCGGCAGAGCATAATAGAAACCAGGCCAGAAAACAAATAGGGCAAGGAACCTACCCAAGTGTATAGCATTTCTGAGCAAAGTTCTCGTTACACAAACGAACGTCTGTAAAAGGCTGCAAAATCATTTACTGGCAGCTTGCACTGCGCTGGTGAAGGAAATCGTGACGGATCATCGAGAGGAAGCCTGAATTTGCTGCATGAAAATCTGACATATTTGTAGCTAACATCTCGCATCAGATCAAGTTGGTGGAATCACTGATCATTCTCGAAAGGAGAGAAAACATGGACCGAGCGGTTGGACATTTACAGGATGATATTGCGTTAAAACTAAATCGATTTCTACGCAGGTAAATAGAAATCAGAAGGAGAACTAAGGATTTTTATTTTTTTAACTAACATTACCTTATTTCATTCTAAACTCAAATGCAAATTCCTTTATTCAATATAGAAGCATTACTTATTGATAGTCAAATTAAACACTACCACCGTGTTTCTAGGATAGGTTTCTAGGATAGGATATGTATGTCTAGGATGACAGGTTGCCTTATGGTCTAATTACATATTAGAAAACAAACGCAAAATATCTAGTTACCTAAGCGTAACAAAGGTAATAATTTCGCGCAAAAGAAGACGCGGTTAACGATTAGAAATAAATAAACTACTCTTATACATACTACGCCTTTATTTCCTTAACTTTAAATTAGACGTTTCTATCAAATAATGTTTTCTTTCCTTAGTTTATACCTTACCTTGTGTTCAGACCACGATCTCTCTAACAAAACACTTGTTGCCAAAGTGTTTATTCCACCGTACCGAGCAAAATCTCGTAAAACGCTCAAGGTGAAGTTTGATTGTTCCGAGCAATCGTTCTGCAATAAGCACTTGTTCTAATGCGGTTTTGAGGCCAAACTCCTATTTACTTTTAACATGATTCAAATAGGTCAGCATACAAAGGATAAACAAACAGATAAACAGTCGTTTGTTTGGAAACTAGGTCTCGTCGCTGTATTGTTATACTTTGAATCATTAGTGTCTCATAAATTTTAGTATTCATTTTGAAATATCACTCCTTTAAGTCTTCACAGCTGTTTCGGAATTCACTACAATAATATTCATGATCAAGACTAAATAATTGAACTTAAGAATCAATTTAAGAAATATTTTATCGTTTTAATTTCAATTTGGAACTGCTGATGATTTGGTTGCAGCTGATCGTACACTCATCGGGAACGTAATATATCAAAATCAGTTTTTTGTCTCAGTTACACATTCCAGATGTGCGACAAAGTTGACATCTGTCCCACTTTAATGACCCCCAGAGGCACAATATACTAAACAGCGAACATTCTAAATTTTAAAGAAGCAAATCGTTCGATACATCGCAACGGAAATAGAAGACACATGATCCCGCGGGAAGTCGAAAGAAAAAACGTAAAGGAGAAACATATGACCTCATTTGTCGAGGCGTTGGAATTATTTATTACGTTTGATACTTCTGCCGTCGGCTTGCTCTTTGTCACTTACATTGTGATTTTAAAACGGTATTTTTTAAATTTCTTTGAGAGCTCTCTGGAAATTTTCTATTGTAGTCGAAATAGTTCAAGTAAATACAAATACTGAAAAATATGTTTTAAAGAGATTACGATTAAAAGATTTGTAGAATTTTGAATGGATTTCAAGATTGCAAATTGTAGGTAGTAGTCTCACAGCCAGTACCTATATCATACTACAACATGATTTGAAATATTTTATATTATATTAATATGAACAAATTAAGTACAAAAATATTTTGTCATTGTTTAAAAGGGATAATCTAAGGAATTACATGTTTTTGAAATCGGACTAATCAAAAACATATAAAACTGTATTATTAATAAAATTTCGAAACTATACAATAATTTTTAACGCAATGAAAACTGCGTGAATCAGTTAGTTTTATTAATAAAATTTCATGTATTAAATATTTGGTTTGGATATCGGATCCAAATAAATATAGTAATACCATCTTCAAATAATTAAAAGATCTTGCCACATTTTTAAAATAAATTTTTCATCAAAACACTAATATGAATTTCGTTACAGACACCTTAAATTGTTGCTTTGTAATTCAATCACTTCACATACTATCCTAGCAAAACCATAACATTTAAAAAGTTCAACACGTTATTGAAATTTAAACTCTATTGTCCGATGATAAGGTTGAATTATATTTTTTTAGTTGCAAATATAAGTTTGTAATATTTGTATGCGTCCGCCAGATGCGTGCGCGCATTTGTAGCGACGACTAATGACTCTTTGGCGACGATGTAAACACTCGACGGTGAGCGCTGTCACAATCATCACAGAAAGTTTTTTTTTTTTTTTGAGTAAGTCTTGTTTGTATTTACAAATGTAAAATGATGTAATATCTACACTTTTAAAGTTGTAGTGCTTTTTCTTTGGTCTTATTTTCATTATTTTATAAAATGTCTATGTCACTCTAATAATGATGATAAATAACCTTTCTGATGGTTAAAACATTATTAAAATCAATTTTCAGACTATATTGAGTACAAACATAATATATTTCCTCTGCTGTCCCACAGGAAGCGTGAATATTTTAGTTAATATTTTTTAGATTTTTTAAAACCATCGGAATAAGCGGTACAGTCATAAACTTACATACAAATATTTACACACTAGCATTAGCATTAGCAGCCTGTAAATTTCCCACAGCTGGTCTAAAGGCCTCCTCTCCCTTTGAGGAGATGGTTTGGAGCATATTCCACCACGCTGCTCCAATGCGGGTTGGCGGAATACACACGTGGCTGAATTTCGTTGAAATTAGACACATGCAGGTTTCCTCACGATGTTTTCCTTCACCGCCGAGCACGAGATGAATTATAAACACAAATTAAGCACATGAAAATTCAGTGGTGCCTGCCTGGGTTTGAACCCGAAATCATCGGTTAAGATTCACGCGTTCTAACCAATGGGCCATCTCGGCTCGACACACTAATACGACAATATTTAAGGGCGGTGATGACAACTATCAATGCTTAGGAGATCAAATTGATCTAGCCTGTGATTCAATTACATCTATTAAACATTATTATCATTGATCATCGTTGTTGTTATGTTTGTTAGCATCCTACACGTGAAATTTTCAGTGTAAAGGCTAATGAAATTTCAAGAAGTTTTACTTCATGATTGTATATATACCCGAGCTTTTTGACTAACGTGATTCAAGGAACCCTGAATCACGATGTTTTCCTTTAGCAGCCTTTAACGAATTATAAACGCAAACTGAGTAAAAATCAGCGATGCTTGTTTAGAGCTGAACAGTAGTTAGTTAAAGTATGATAAAAAATTCAAATATGAGTTTATCCACTTTTTATCCACACAGTGGAAGCCTTCTGGAACTTTTCCGGGCCCCTGGGGTTAAGAACCGGGTTACGTGGGATCACTTACTAAAATTGTGATGAACCTACTGTCTTAAGTAGGACATGCGAAGCCCCTACCTCATGTATCCACGGTCTCAGGGTTACGTCCTATTTTTTGACCCCCAGGACAAGGAGCCTTCATCAATTTCTTCAAGCGGGATCAGCTCTTCATTTCCATCTCGACCACGGAGGTCTAATAGAAAGACGCTGCGGCCCTCGACGCCGATTCCTTGTGGTAGTATCGCTAACACAATTGCTCACAGGGAAAGGTCTCGTACGACCTCGCGAACCAAGATCAGCTCATCGGGTTCTGCTATATATGCTGCCCGGTCTGGGCCGGACCTTGGTCCGCGAGTGGTAAGAGTTCTATGTATGGGGATCGGGCATCGGGGCTCTTTTATTAATTTAATAAAGTTTATAACATCAGTAAAGATAATTAATTTTAAATTAAAAAATACTTCGAATACATAAAATACTAAGAGTCTTATTTGTAGACAATTTATTATTTACTCTGTAATGTTTCCATAAATTCCTCATAAACGCAAAAAAACAAAAGACATCCCGTAACACGATACGAGTCTTAAATGTTTGCGAACGCTTTATGTTTGGCAAAATCAAACACGAACATAGTGGCGTTCCACAAAAATACAAAAACTGATGAAGCATATCAAGATTTTACGATTATGGTCCCGTAGAGTGTATTAACTAAAATCGTTACCGATCTATAGGAGCGACGACGAAAACACATCACTATAACGATAAAATTTAGTACCGATTTAACGCTTTCTCAAGCCATTCTGTTATCTAAGAATATTGGTTAACAAATTACAAGAAAACTACGAATATTATTAAAAAGATAATAATATTTTTTAAAGAGCTGATTAGTAGTAAATTGTATTTCGATTTTTTTTATATGAATTTATAGTGCGACAAATTATTACTTTAGAGATATTTATAAATAATAATAAAAATACATGTTTAAACGCTGTCTGAGATATAAATAATTATTTATTTAGTTTAAAAATAAAATAACACAACAACATATTAATACAAATATCATTTAATCGAATTTCTATTAAACTGTATGGAATTAATATAAAAATATTTACTTACGATCAACATTTAGCTATCTGGCTATATGATTTACGATCTTGTATTATTAGAAATAAATCAATAAAAAAAAACTTTACAAACATTCCATTATCTCAAAAACAAATTTTCGCCGTCGAGTAAATACAAAATAACATATTAAGGTTTTAACTAATTGATACGTAACCCTGAAAGGGGAGGTAGTACCGAAATTCGGAGCAAACAATAGCAAGCAGAAAGTCGAGCCAAGATTATTGGAGAATTTGTTTTAAGCCACTTGAGGCACTTGTAAATATTTGGTAAGCCTTTCTAAGGCCTTATGTTGAGAATTTCACCTGCCTTCTCCGACGTAAAGATTTAATGCTATTTGTTTTGCTAGGTTCGCAACGGGAAAATTGGATCTAAATAAGTCTATCTTTATATGAATAAAAAATACCTTATTTTGTTACATTGTTGATGTTTATTTTTTCTTAAATATCTAATAGATATCTTAAATAGCAAAAAACAAAAGTGTGTCTCGGCCCGTATTTTACTCACTTTTGCACAAAATGTCTGACGTAAGAAGATTCTGGAATCTGGGATTAAGAGAGATTCTTAAAGATTCATTTAAAAAGTATTTCGATAAAACTTAAATCATATCCGGGTGAAATCGTAACGTGACGTATCGATATTTAGAAGCAGCCTGTAAATGTTTAGCTACAGTTAAGTTTTCTCTATTAAATATTGTAGTTATTATTGTACGCTGTCTCAAAGAGTCACTGTTGATAAGCGTTTTCCAAAATTTCCAACGACAGATGCAGAATCTGGCTGTTTTCTTATGATAAAATATAAAACTGAACATCAACTATATACCAGTAACAATCATACACAAATTAATATGTCCATTCTAAATGAAAATAAGAATGAATGAATACTCTCCGAACTATTTTATCATAAACCTTGTCCAAAATAATATGCGTATGTTTTTCAAGAGTCCTATTTGCTTATTCTATTTGCTTATTAGTATTAAAAAATATTTATTTATATTACTTATCAATTAAAAGTGAAAAATATTTAGTAACACTTGTGTTCAATTTCTATAAACTATTATATTTCTAGAATTACTATGATTATGTTTAGTTATAAATAATACCGTCTAACAATATTATATTTTGTTAAATCGTATGTGAAATTAAAGCAAAGGCTACATGTGTTATCAATCAGAGCGGGCGGCGTTTTTGAGCGTTTATGAGAGACAGACAGACAGTCGTAAAACTCTTGATGAGGCTGATTGGAACCACGTTTGGGAAATAATCCGAGCGTTCATAGCTTTGCTTTTAATTAAAGGAAATGTTTGAGGATATGACGGATCTTAACAAACAGTGTTACTATCATTAATAAAGTTATTATAGAGTTTGATTTATCAATACAAATGATTTAGCAAATTTGTTGTTGGCAACATTTGTTTAACCATATGAATAAATCTATAAATAATGTAGTTATATAAAACAAGTATTTATGTTGCAGTTCCATATTTAAATTTAATTTTAAATCATATTATCATATTTTTATTGCCATCTGAAAAAAACTTATCATTTTCATTTATACCAAGAACAAAAGATTGTTCATCGCCACATATTTTATAAATCGGCTGAGATTTAAAAATGGAATTGGAAAGAATTGAAAAATTGATTTAACTGTGCTGTTTAATGCGATTTTACTATTCGCTTCGCGGTTCGATTTCGAATGATACATTGTTTCAAAGAGGCTTTTAGATAAGACAATTTCTTTTCGCCTTTTGTCTGTTCACACTTGCATTTAAAGAACTTTATTTTACTTTTTTGCTTACATATTACAAATTATGTTATTACTATCGAAATTAAATACATTCGAATTAAATGCTTTCTTCCATAACGTATGTATATATATTATATTCGATTTATGAAATTAATTTCATAAATCGAATTCTTCATTATTATACGATCTGAAATTATTATTTTATTTTTAAATATAGAACGCTGGTTGATTTCTTTAACATCATATTATTTGGATATACTTTTAATGGATATTTGTTACTTAATTTTAATTACAAACGTTAATATATATCATAAATACATTTATCATTAATAAGAATTAAATATGCGGACTTAATGACAATTAATTTAATTTCAGTTTTAGAGAACTGAACTAATTTTATTAAACACATTGAGTGCCGTATATACATAGTAGAATAAACTAATTATAAATACACCATTGGAGTCATATATTATTGACAGTTTCAGTCTTAAGTACTTTAAAGCAATTGCTATACGCAAAATGTAAATTTAGGCAGAGTGTCGGTAACACTTTTTAATGTATTTTTTTCAAAGATCCGCGGAAACAGGTGATTGTTGCTAAAAATACCACTTTTAAAATAAAAAAAAGTAAAACTAAATTTGACTAAAGTACGTATCAAAACAACATTTTAATTTTTAATTCAAATTTTAAGTTCAACGGCTTAAGACAAAAAATTGCACAAACATTTGCATTCCGTCACGCGAACTAAGAAACTGCTTAATGGCAAATTACAACATTAATAATCAACCGCTTTTTAACTGCTACCGAAGATAAATGCCAGGTTCCTCCTTAACCGATACATCAAATCCTGATATTATACTGTCAATAATAAGTTATCCTTGCTTCGATACGGTTGCCGTATTATTAACGTCAGAACGTTGATACCACACGCCACATCTTTCCGCGGACATGTCTTCCAACCGCACGCGGCAATCATCATTACGAATCAATCGACGAAAGGCAGATGTGTAACAGCTACACTTCGTCACTTGTCTAAACCGTAAGGTTATTTAGAGCTACTCTGATCATTTGAAAATGAACTTAACGGTTGAGTAATAATAAAAGTCATTTTTGCCTAAACATGTTTAAGTAGGAGATGGAACGTGCAAAGGGTTGAGTCGAAGTAGCTATCTCGAAATCATCGCGTGGATCCCTACATATAGAATGTCACTTAATAGTGCACAATTTTGTTGGCAATAGCATCGATTGTGTTGGTGCATTCATAGGAAAATGCTCGACGGAATGGAAAATTTGTCGCAGCTATTATTCGCACTGGCGCTTTGGGCGATTAAATTCGATATGCGAGTGAGTTTTAGGTAACAATCGAAGCCAGAAATGGTTTCAATCACAAAACCGTGTGTGAACTATACGTTATAGGTTGTTCGGGCTGATATATACTGAATTGTTCGAAAATTTTCGTTTTAATTGAAAGTGTACCAGTACTATGATAGCGAAAATGTCCAAAACATTTATATTTCAGAAATATTCTAGATTTATGATACAAATATATTTCTCATTTACCAATTGAAGAAAAATATGGTTTGATTAAAGGTTCAGTGAATTTTAGTCAAAATAAATTCAATCAGTCTGTACTTATTATTATAATATAAAAACAAATTGTTAGGGAAACAAAAGGAGTTTTTATTTAGATAACTATTTAATTCCAAGGTACAAAATATTGGTTGGTTTTACAGATTTTTAATACAAATACAGATCTTAAATTATTTTTACAGTTTTTAAATGTAGTTAAAGTTGTTTCAATTATTCTATAACTAAAAATTATGCCAGCTAGACGTGGGTCAACGTTTGAATAATTAAAGTATTATAAATAAGAATAAGTTATCCCATTTAAAATTGACATTTAGGTGCCACAGACGATGAAATGTTTATATGATTTAGAACAGTGTTCGTCAGGTAATAACAAAAGTGGGTACATAACCAAATTTCCAGTTACACGTGGATAATGCCAATATTTAAGGGAACAGGCATGCCATTCTTGTAGTACCACCAGCAGGAATCTGGACACACTCGACCAGGAAAGTGCAGTCGTCCACGCTTAATATTTCAGCTTTAAATTTCTAATTCATGTACATATATAAAAAAAAAAAATTCCCTCAACACAAAAAATACAGGTTTAATAATGATGTAAATAATCAAAAGATATATCTAAAAGTATGTTTACTATAAATGACGATTTCATTTTCGAAGAATCATTCCAATGGGTCAAAGAACACCGTTGGAAATTAAGGCATTTAAAGAAAAACAGGATTTAAAAAATTACAATTCTTAAAGATTTGTAGGAACCTGTTGTAAAAAGTTTTATCAAACTTCAAAACTCCATAATTATTATATTCTGAAAAGATATCTGCTACTTTAATACTATTCAATTACAAATTAAGAAACTCAACTACTAGGATAACTCACCGATACATTCAGTATATCGAATTTGAAGTTTGAATTCGGTGCTAAACCGATGATAGAAAAATGTAAAAAGAGCGAATACGACAGTGCTTGAAATTTTGAAAGGCTTAAGGAGTACCACTACCAAAAATACCCTAAATCAAAGAAATAAATATGCAATAATTGATTAATTAAATATAAACCAATTATAAGGCTAAAGAAATCTGTCATAACGAATACCCCAAAAATGTTCATACAAATACTAACCTTTATGGATGACAGGTAATAAATTGATTTGAAACGAAGAAGAATGACTTCCAAGCCAATGTAGTGAACGAATTAGCTAATAAAATCTAATTCTTATAATAATTTGAATCTGTTATTTAAATTTTAAGAAATATTAAAACAAAGTATTGAGTTAGCGACTCCATAATAATATATGGGAAGTAGGAAAGGATTAACGGCACGGATTCAGGCGAATTGACACCTTTGTGTAGTTTTAGATAATTCATAAAAAAATAAAATTATAAAAATAATTGTTAATAGTATGTAATCTTTAACTGTAAAAATAATATTAATTTGATTAACGAAATTTTATATAGACTTGGTTAAAATATTGTAATATCGCGTTATGACAGTTCAATAAAATATTATTTGTGAAAGTAGAAGTATAATATAGTGTTGGTTTGTCACTCCTCAAATTTATTTTAGAGAATAATTTTGTACTTAAAAAATAACAAATTTTCTATATCTCAAGCTGGACTTTGATTGGGTTTAATGTTCGAATACAACTGTTTACAGTACTTATTGATTAATATTTGAATTCATTATTTTGCATTCATTAAATTTGAAAATTTATTTATTATTTTTAATAAGAGCATATTTAGGGGTCACGTCATCATCAGTATTAAAAAATTGACTCGGT
Organism: Vanessa tameamea; assembly: GCF_037043105.1. NCBI lineage: Eukaryota > Metazoa > Arthropoda > Insecta > Lepidoptera > Nymphalidae > Vanessa > Vanessa tameamea. The sequence goes on along the minus strand of NC_087319.1, from coordinate 2,712,602 downwards.
TTTCGTACTATCTAGCCTAAGCTAAATCTGTGATCGTGATAGTTTGAACGATATGACGACATTATAGTTTATAAATAAAAACGGCGTCTTCAATCTCAATTATACATAAATATTTTTTTATTTTAATAAATTAATAAAAATATGCTCCAATTCTAAAACGTTACGACACATCATAACTCTCGAGAATCGTCTCGTTAGTGATAAAAAGAACCGCAAACATCGCTTGGAATGCTGGCACTGCTATTCTTACGTCAAAAAAGTTTTTATGCTCTCCAAATCAGTGTATCTCGTTTTTAACTAAATCCTTATGATATTATTGTATAAAATAAAACGAAAAAATCGTATTTTCAAAATATATCATGATTAAACGAGATATGTCTACACTTGTAATAAAGGCTTGTTTATTTATACAGGAAATAGGGACGTAGACAATGCTTTATAAATCTAGAAATCCCCTTATGGACCGCCCACCACATTGATTATATTCTAACCCTACTCTTTGCTCCCTAATGCTCTATACAAAATAAACAATAAAATGGAGCCTAAGTAAATAATTTGTAAGTAAAGTCAGACAATTCATTGTTACAGAAGAAACAATAAATCACAGATAATTTATTTAATTTGTAATCGACTTTCAATGTTTATTTTTCATTTCTGGCAATAATAATAATATATTTCTATTAAATAATATCAAATGTTCAACAACCTATTTTTAAATTTAGTTAATAAATTCCATTTAGAAAAAAAAAAAATTGATAAAATAAAATTAAAAAAAGAACTTAATATTCAAACTTCTATACTTAGAAATACATAAATGCAGTTAATATTTTTTGTTCGCCACAAAACATTTGGGATGATACTTAATCCAAAGGACAAGCTAAAATAAATAAAGGCACCGCTTTGTAAACACTTTGTCATAATGACAGGCGGCTTGGTGATATCTACAAAACAGCTTGAAAATGTGCCACTGCGGCGCCTGAGTATAAAGTTACAATCTCGTAAAGGAACAAATCGAATCGAAACTCAGAAATCTTGTTCGGAAAGCGAGAGATTATTTTATTCATCGGCTTAAATGTTTTCAAACAGTATTATCGTGTAAGACAAATTGTTTTATTGGAAGATTTTGAATGTAATAATTGCGTAAATATTTTATTGAACTTGTAACAATCATTTCATTTCCTTGTTTTATTAGGTATATTATATTATATTCATTTATTTTTAAATTTAAATGAAAGATGCTGGTATCTTTATTTGCTGAATAATAAGCTTAAACTATTACCCATTAAATTGGACCAAGACCTTCGCTTCGTATTGAAGCAAATGATTTTGTAAAATTTGATTTTTCGGGGAACGTTGCCTCATCAAATCAAATTAATATGATCTTATCTTGCTCGTTAAATGCACTAATATTATTTTTGTCCCGTTGCACATACATACACACACATACGACGAACAGTGCCAGTCGATTAACATTGTTGCTTTGATTCAGAGACGACTACATTGTTTTTATATCGAATAATTGTCTAATACCGCACAGGACCGTGGAGTACTTGAGACTATATTGGTATCACACGTATAATTATTAAAGCCACTTTATCTTGAACTATTAAATATATGTTTACTTGCTGGGTAGGTACCACTCATTCATCAGATATTCTGCCGCCAGCAGCAATCCTTGGTATTGTTGTGTTTTGGTTTGAAGGGTGAGTGAGCCAGTGTAACTACAGGCACAAGAAACATAACATCTTAGTTCACAAGGTTGATGGCGCATTGGCGAAGTAATGGGTGGTTAATATTTGTAATCACCAATGGGTGGTGGTGACCACTTAATAGCAGGTGGCCGCAGCAGCATTTGCCGGTCCGCCTACCTATTAAATAAAAACAAACGTAGATCATTTAACTAGGTGCACCTGTAAATATAATAATGAAATCTTATAATAATATTTAAAAGAAAAAAGATCTGGTTATTTTTAACGATAGTTTTAATAAAAAAAGAATTAAAGACTATATAAAATGTTGTATTAAAAAAAAAATTATATATATTTATATAAATGTACTTTTTTTAAATTGTAATTACAAATTGTTAAGAGTAAGATTTAAACATAATGTTACGCATGTTGAATTGGCCTGTAAGTGTTGGTACGCAATTGTAGACAACAATAAATTCCATCGAGTTTATTATTTAATATTAAAGCTATCTAAACCATAGGTATTTTTTGTGATTTAAACAGTATTTACAATGGATTGTAACTCCCTAAAAGACAATTTCAGTACGAAAGACCTACTTTTAAAATCTGTTTAAAAACTGTAACGATTGCAAGAGATTGCAGCTATTTCATTTAGTTTTATGCAAGTTTTGTACTTTGAATGGATAATCAGATCAAAAGCGTAGCTGCGATGTACGAATGTTCAGCATTAATTGTAAGATTGTCGACCACTCGTCTGAAATAGATTCAATTATTCACCACAGCCTTTCAGAATAAAATTTCTCTTTTAATACTCAAGACATTTTTCGGATTTATTTAATTGCTTGGTATTAAATACATATTAACAGCCTCCAGCTTAAGTCGGTTACTATGTTTTAGAAGCGATTCGTATTCCTTATAGATAGGCTAGAATTGTCAATGTGGCGTAATTCAATAGTGGCCCAAGTTACTTTTACTTGCTATTGGTCGATTTGATAGTTGAGCCTGTGTTTACAAGCTTAAAGGATATCACAATTTAGATCTCTTAATATGCGAATTTACGGTATAAGTAGATTTTTACATCTATACTACTAATATCATTGCTTAAGTAGCTCTGTGTGTCTACTAATCCAACCACAGAACCGATATATATCCTCCTGCCCTTATCCCAATTTTACTTGGGGTCGGCGCAGCATGTCTTCTTCTTCCATACTTTTCTGTCGGACGTCATCTCACTAGTAACATTCTTTCTAACCATATCGTCTTTCACGCAATCCATCCATCGTTTCTTGGGTCTTCCCCTACCTCTATATCCATCCACATCCATTTTCAAAACCTTTCTCACAACATGGTCCTCATTCCTTCGCATAACATGCCCATACCAAGACAGCCGGTTTCCAGATAGCTTCTCGGTTACCGGTGCCACTTTCAAACTTCCTCTTATGTACTCATTCCTTACTCTATCCATTCGCGTAACACCACACATTCCTCTCAGCATTCTCATCTCCGCCACATGCAATTGTCTTTCAGTCATCCCTTTTATAGCCCAACATTCTGATCCATCTGAACCACAACATGATCTGAACCACAGAACCGAATTTGATGAAATTTGGTATGAAGCAAGCTTGAACCCTAAGGGAGTCCTCCCTTAGCTACTTTAGGCTACTTTTATGCCTAGTAACTTACGACCAATCTCTAAAACCCCAGCTAAGACGAAAGCGACCATTAATTTCTTATATGTAAGTAGTTCCTCCTATTGTAGGTACCAACTTGTATAAAAAATCTGTCTCCAATGTTTGAAAGCATGGGTAAACTTTGTGCTACAATATTAATGTTGATATATACAGCGTAGTTATATTGTTTCTTTAGCTAAAATCTGACAAGTTCCATGATCGCTCTGAACGGAACACGTTTGTTAACAAAAAGTCTTGCTATCCTGGTCAGTGAACCTGCAGTACGAGTATACCGTGTACTTACAAGGATAACCCATCTAGATATGTATTCAAACTTTAAATATTAGTTATATTTTCTAGTAATCATTTTAAACTTTTTATATATTATATAAGGTTAGACTAAGAGAAAATAGATGATTTGGTACTCATTTCCTTAAAACTAAGCCATCTTATTTATAAGTATATACTTATTTTTGTATGGAAACTTTAGTATTTTTTTTTAGATTGATTCTGGATTACACGTACACTTCAGGTAAAACATTCAATAGAAATAATTGTTATGTACACGACGAGTTGCAAAAAACTTATTTTGGTGTACATATATTATTTTGTAATATTGGCAGGCGGATGGATAAATGAGCTACTCTTAATAAGCCATTCCTTACATCGCAGTGCACCACCAACCTCGAGAGCTGAGACTTTAAGTCCCTTTTGCCTGTAGTTACGCTGGCTCACTCGACTTCAAAATGGAACACAACCAATTCACTATTGGTGAAAACCAGTGAGTTTATTTTCCGAACCAGTGGTGATGTATTATTTGAAGATCAATAAGTAAGTGTAATGGTTCTATACTGAATAAAGGAATATGATTTCATTGACAGTGTCTCGTGAATTAGTGGTATCTACCCAGACGGGTCTGCACAAAGTCGTACCATTAAGTGAGATACAATAAATTGATTTAATTATGCACGTCTAGACTGGTATAATGTTCAGTACAACAAGTACTAATTGCATAATAAATTTTTTACATAAGTAGGTAATGTCCTTACAAACTTTTGTTAAACTCAAAAGAACCACTATAGTTAAGTGAGCTAACACTACCAAAAAAAGTAGACTCGTTCATTCGATTCTCACCAGTATTATCGTTCGCTATAATTATGGCAAGTATCTGGAAACTGTAATTTCTCTTTGTGTCAGAACAATTTTGTCATGTTTAATTTCATGCTGCCATGACATCTCTTCGCCAATTAACTTGAATTTCACGTGACAGATTTATGTAGGAATCAGAGTGAGGATCTAAACAATGTATTTCTGATGGAAAGAATTTCTTAGTTCCAATATTATTGTTGTTTCGAGACGAGCTCATGTATCCGTAATGAAAGCGCTATTTGCTTATTTTATATTTGCGAAATTTTAAAGATATTGAAATAATTGGAGTTGTAAACATAATTAATCTAATTACTTTTATTTACTGATATACCAAAATAAAATTGTGACGAATTTCTGCTATAATGTTAGAATGTTAAGGTCGAAACAAACTCGTATAAATAAATGTTATTTATTTCTTTCACATAATCATGTAAAGTAAAAAGCATAGCAATATTTTTAGTTCTCTAATTAGTTTAACTTTGAGATTGCACGATAGAATCAGCGCTTTAAAACGAACTGTGAAGAACTTGACATATAAGGGTAATATATACGACGTGTTATGTTAAAGGAAGAAATATAATGATTATTAAAATTCTTCGTCGCCATTTTGTCGTAATTGTGGCATAACAATGAGAAATGAAATGAAACAGGGTTCGTGACGAAACAATAATTATGTTTGATAATTACGTTATCAAAGACGAATTCGTTTCGGTTGATTCAATTATTTTAATTTCGTTATGTCAGCTGTCTGGTGGATCAAAGCGCATTTTGTTTTATTGTAACCAGCTACTGGTGATGAATTTTAAGGTTACATAATCTAAGAAATTTGAAATTAAATCGAGATAAATAAGATACAAATTAAATGGATTCGTATGAATGATATTACAACGTAAGTTTTTAGGGTTCCGTAGTGAAATGGCTAACAACGGAACCCTTATGGATTCGTCATGTCTGTCTGTCTGTCTTATATCACAGCCACTTTTTTCCGAAACTATAAGAACTATACTGTTGAAACTTGGTAAGGAGATGTATTCTGTAAATCGAATTCAGATTTTCGTAGAAAAATACAAAAAAAAACACAATCAATTTTGGGGTTTCTCCATACTTATAACTAAAACTCAAAAAAAAAAATCATCAAATCTATACGTGTGGGTATTTATATAGGGTAGGTCTTCAGAAATGATACTGAAGTGAACTGAATTGCTTGCGCCTCATCATCATCCCCTCCCTGTAACTATTAAAACAAGAGAAATGATAAAAGTAAAAAAAGTATATGATGTACAAACCAATTTTCAAACCAATTTTCACGACACGAAAAAAAAACACACCCGAACGAGATCTAGTCAAAGTCAAGTAATAAAAAATCGTGCGTAATTACGATCAAGCATGACTTGATTTCCGCCAACCCGCATTGGAGCAGCGTGGTGGAATATGCTCCAAAAACCTTCTCCTCAAAGGGGGAGGGCTTTAGCCCAGCAGTGGGAAATTTACAGGCTGCTAATGCTAATAAAAAAATAATGACTTGATTAAAAATACTATAATTAACAAAATATTTTTATGTGAAGATCTACTATTAACCTATTTAAATTCCTGTAAACATAATATTTATTGCAAATGTATTAATTATTGTAAAATGATAAATGCATGTATATATTTGTGACCAATGCAGATTATCAAATTTTCTTACTGTGAGGCTATGCATATTAAAACAATAACTATAGTTTATTTAAGCTGCTATTACGATATTCATGTCAAAACCGATCTTGAAAAATACTGTTCTCAAACTAAATAAATAAATGTTTTCATTTATTTGAAATAAAATAAATCAAAACATGTTCAGAATAAGGCGTCTTTTAGTTTTATAATTGAAGATATAATGAATAATATCATAAATCCACTTTCAGTTACATAACACTCTTAAGTTGTTCTGAAAAGGCATTATTTATGATGTTCATAATATTGTCACAAACCGAGCCAGTGTTTGATATTTACAGCGTAGATGCAGCCGCTTAAGAAAGGTTACTTACTATGAAATGAACTTTTTATATTTTAGAATCTTTTTTTTTTTTGTTATTTCATCTAATAATTTTTATGTTGATTTTGTTTTAGTTTTTCCATTTTATTCGGTGACGAATTGGCGATGGTGACAAAAAAAAAGATTACAAACATCGAGACATCATATCTATTATCAACATTAGTTCACAATCGGAAAAGCAATTTAGAAATTCCCAAAAAAAAAAAATCAAAACCGAATTTAACTGATAAATTTTAAAGTCAGCAAATAAGACCTTAGCTACGAGTTTACGTGTTTATTACATCGCAAAAACAAAAGCCTGCTCCACATCAGCTAGCACAGATTGTTGCCAGCTTCAAGTAATACAGCCGCCGTAGCTTCACATTACAGCCGACTATGCCTTGAACACTGCATATAACTAACAATACTTAACTAATAGTGGTATTATTCGCCTCGACTCGTTATGAAGGCGTTAAATAATGAACCGTATAATGTTAGCTTCTTTGCGGGTATTAAGCTTATTTGCAGCGTATTATATAAAATTGCTATTTCTTATTAATGTATTAGCTTGAGACGCAGTGGTCGAGTTGATAGAACTTGGATCTGATCTGAAGATATGGTTGGTTAGCTTGATTTAACAACACTTGATTTTAAGGTTAACATACATGTTTGCAATGATATATTCATGTATCTACAAATTATCAAGTGTAGGATATAATTATTTTACATTTGGGATCACTTTGGGTAAATATGTCTGAGTACTCATTCATCAGATATTCTTCTGTGTGTTCCGGTTTGAAGGGTTAGTAATATTAACTTGGTGGTAGGGCTTTGTGCAAGCCCGTCTGGGTAGGTACCACCCACTCATCAGATATTCTACCGCCAAATAACAGTACTCTGTATTGTTGTGTTCCGGTTAGAAGGGTGAGTGAGCCAGTGTAATTACTGGCACAAGGGACATAACATCTTAGTCCCCAAGGTTGGTGGCGCATAGGTCATGTAAAGAATGGGTAATATTTCTTACAGTGCCTTTGTCTATGGGCGGTGGTAACCACTTACCATCAGGTGGCCCAAATGCTCGACCGCCAACCAATGCCATAAAAAAAAATAGTAAGCCAGTGTAACTACAAGCAAAGGGATACACATTTCAGTTCCATTAGTTGATAGCGCATTTGAGTGTAAGGATTGGTTGATATTTCTTATAGCGCCAATGTCTTGTCAATGTGAAGTGGTCCGTCCCGCCTACCAATAATATGTCAATTTTTTTTAATTTTTTAATAGAACAATAAAAATCTTATATCCCTATAATGAATAAATACAAAATATTTCGCATTTTTTTTTTACAAAATGAATCGTATTTGCGTTTTATACATTTTGTCCAAGTTGTTTTACCAATTAAGATAAGACCTAGTAACGGTAATTCGAACGAATAGCTTTGATAACTCCGTTAGTACAATTCATGTACAATAATAATCCTAAACAAACGTGGCGCCGTGTAAAATATTTATCGATTGATAACAATTCAAAAACGTATATTAACAAAACATACAATTTAAAAAACAAATTCCAAATTTAAATTAATCAATTATTATTGTTCTATAAATAAATACATAACATAATAATATAAACATAAACAGCCTGTAAATTTCCCACTGCTGGGTTAAGGCCTCCTCTCCCTTTGAGGAAAAGGTATGGAGCATATTCCACCACGCTGCTCCAATGCGGGTTGGTGTAATACACATGTGGCAGAATTTCGTTGAAATTAGACACATGCATGTTTCCTCACGATGTTTTCCTTCACCGCCGAGCACGAGATGAATTATAAACACAAATTAAGCACATGAAAATTCAGTGGTGCCTGCCTGGGTTTGAACCCGAAATCATCGGTTAAGATGCACGCGTTCTAACCACTGGGCCATCTCGGCTATAAATAAATAATGACACGAAAATAATATTTCTTCAATTGTAGCGTTATGTATATCGTAGTTGTTAATTTGAATTACAATCGCCAATAAATACGTATTAAACCTTTTGTGACAACAAGCATTAATCTTAATAACAATTATTCAGTAAAGGCATAGACAACGTGACTTCAGTATCGTTGCAAGCGGACCGAGATTTATGTGAGTGATGTCATAAGTCTACGGGCATAGATTGATTATCGCAGAAGTGCTAAATGATAAATTTGTTTGTATCATTCCGTTAACACTACCGGCAGTCAAAAGACTTAATACAATTACGGTACAGATGTTTTAATGAAGTCTAAATTGATGAATTTTATTGAAACGATAATGTGTAACATTTTGTGAAACGCAAGAAGCCAATATGCTAAACTTATCTCACTAATGTCTAAGCGTCAATAGCGCAATAATTTACGGGGCGCCTTGCAATTTATAAAGTCACAAGTTCGATCCAGACCTCTTGTGTTGTTGTCGTCTCCACTCCTAATACAAGCTTTAAGTTTAATTGGAGGAATATTAGTAATTTCTTAAATTGGAGCATTGCTACTCTATTAAAAAAAATCAGTCGTTAAAAATTATATGTATGTACGTAATATTTATTTAACATATTAATAATTTTTAGAACGTTATATTAAAATTGTACGTTACTATTTTATTATTATTAACTACAACCATATTATATCTCGTATCGTTATGATGTGATGTCTGATACTTCAACAAAGACAGTTTCGTACAAAATACGCATCCTTTGTCAGAATTTCGTTATTGCTACGTATTTAAACATCCAAGTGTTTTGATTAAGGTTCCATAAACAAAAGAAGACTACATTATTTCAATTGTCAAGACTTATTATCCGCCACGTCCCATGTCAGTTCCGTTATATTTTTATGTTCTATGACTTAGAGAGTGTTCTACATTATTACAGCTAGTTTATTACTTAAAGGCTTTAGTATGAGCATCTAGGAATAGTGCTCACGTCATGCGAAAATCAGGTCAGATAATGCAATACGCTGTTATTGCCCCATTGTAAAAGCAGCCATTTTTTCATAAAACTTGGCATAAGACTGTGATAATGCCTGATATAAGTTATTGTAATATAATTGCGATGATATATAAATACCGATTCAGTTTGAAAAGTCGTAAGTAGTTTTAAAAAATATTATTTAATATAGATTTAGATCGTTTCGTCAGTTTAAAGTCATTTTATATAAAGAATAAGGATTTAATGTTTAAAGCCCCTTTTTACAATTTAAGAAAGAGGGTTGTAATATATTCCAACAGACTGTTTCAATACGCTTTACTGAATATCCATATAAAATAGTCTTCGACTTATATAAAACTAGTTGTCGTAAAGGCTTAACAGACAGCAATTTTATACGACGTTCAGCGGTTACTTTAGGCAAGTCCACCTGACTTTTATCTGATATATTTTAATCCAAAATAGGAATATCTAACATTTGTATTCCATATTGAAGGGCGATTGAGCCAGTTTAACTACAGGCACAAGCGCCGTAACATCTTAGTTACCACGATCGGTGTTACATTACAGTGTAAGGAACGATTAATCTTTCTAACAGTACTAATGTCTATGGGTCGTTGTGACCAATTACTATCAGATGACCGATCCGCATACTAATATCACATACTTATAATAATAAAAAAAATATATATATTGGAATTACTAACATTAATCGAATTACACGAATTGGGTATCTTGGAACTTAAACATAATTATATAATAAAAATAAGTTCATACAAGTTCAATCAAAAGTAAGTAACTGGTGTTGCAAAAGTAGATACGTCAATAGATCAGGGGGTCGACTTCAAAAGATCTCATTCACTCATTCACTCATTTCCATTACCCAACGAACCCTACGCGTCTGCTTCGATTCCATATGAGATTAAGACCAGCGTTCCATCGGCTAATAGTATTTCATTAGATAAAAAGAAAATTATTGAATACAATTTTGGCAACAAAATTGACACTTCGATTTTTTTTTTGTTAAAGTTATGAACTGATTGATTACAAAGAAGAATTGTTACGAAAAATAGTTGAAATTATAAATTTTAAATATTTTAATTTGAATAATTTAATATTCAAATCGTGATGAATAAACTGACTATTTATTTCAATAATCAAATTCCAAATAATAAATTAGCTTCATATAGTAACTGTTCAGTACTGGATGGAAAACTTTTTCATCCTGATTTTTCCGAGAAGCCGGTGAGAGCTATTTAACTTTGTGAGCAAATAATGGTATCGCACTCCAATTTGCATGCTCTAATGTGAAATTCTACACTAAAGTTTTATTCCATTCAATGAATGATAAATAAAATAAGGCTGCATTTGTGGATAGAACGAAATGGTGCTGCATTTCTGAATGCTTTTTTAATTATATTTCATACAATCTCATGAAGATAGAAAATAATAAACATTCCACGCATGAAAATATGTTTTATATTTTTAAGCTGTATGCACATCAGCTTTTGTTAGAAATCGCACACTTAGGACTAATACAAAAATGGAGAATTATAAAAAAAAAAAAAAAATCTTTTTTTAAATTTAATGCTCTGACTTCAGTACTATCTCTACTTAGGTTTGTATAAGATAGGTCTTCTGTTTAAAAGGAAACGAGGCATGTACGTCGCGTGATTGCGAACAGCTTTCAAGTAGATTAGCAGCTTGGTTTCAATATGTGATAGGTTTAAATATATATAGGTTTAAAGTAAAGTAAAAATTTCCAATGTATTAAATTCTCGTCGAGATCCCATTTCTAATATTAAATTTTAAAGTAATATGAGTTATCCGACGTCATATATTTCACTAATGTAACTTCATAATACTTTTTAAAATATTAAATAATTTAATGAATTCTATTTCGTCGTAAACAAATGCTTGAATCATTTGTATACACTGACGAGTTACTCGGTGAACGGTGAAATATTTGTTTAGGATTTAATTGTATTTGTCACGGTCTAAGTATTGCACATGTCCCTCGAGAGATTTTAAGCTTCAATTTCACTTTATAAGTAAAACAATTCTGGTCAATAAAATGCTATCTTTTATGATCTTCTTCGTATACATTTTTTTTTAATATTGCCTGTTCTGGACTCAATTTATAATTTCAAATTCGATTGACTTTTGAAATTATATTAAGAAAAAATAGTGAAAACATGCATTCGTTTAAATGCGTTAGACGTTATTCTTTTGTGTACTTATTAACTGATTTACTTTTTTTTTGTGGCATTGGTTGGCGGACAAGCATCTGGGCCACCTGATGGTAAGTGGTCACCACCGCCCATAGACAAAGGCACTGTAAGAAATATTAACCATTCCTTACATCACCTATGCGCCACCAACCTTGGGAACTAAGATGTTATGTCCCTTGTGCCTGTGATTACACTGGCTCACTCACCCTTCTAACCGGAACACAACAATACAGAGTACTGTTATTTGGCGGTAGATTATCTGATGAGTGGGTGGTACCTACCCAGACGGGCTTGCACAAAGCCCTACCACCAAGTAAATATTGACTAAACTTTATACAAATATGTGTATAAAATAAAAAATAATAAATAAACATTGGATTGTCATTATAATTATCATTGAAATTAAAAATTAATTATATGTTAATCGCCCGCGGATTCGCGTTTTAGAGGTTTATTGCCAGGTGTTAGGAAAAAAATCTTCTTCCTTGGAATTCAAACTTGCTTCATACCAAATTTTCTTTATTCCGGCTCAGTGGCTCGGCCGTGAAATAGTAACAGATTATTTAAAATATTTTTAAAATATTACTTTTAACTGTAATTGTAAGTATAATTAGAAATTAAATGCAGTTGAACATAATAAAAAAGTCTATGGTAAGTTTTATAGATATATTATCATCATACAAGGATATCATGACTGCAAGATATATAATGTTCTGTTGTATTAAGGACGTCTTTGCTTTGGCTATGCATTTTGTTTTCATCTATTTCACTGACTCCACGGAAATCTGTCAAGGGTCATTTGGCGTGAAGTTCACGCGTCATAAATCTTAGAAGTGCGAAGGGTTGGACAAAATAACGTGAATTTCGTTTAAGCGCTATTTAACAAAACCAATAGAATCTATGTTAATATTTTAAGTACACAATTGTAACATTAAATTATTATTTAATATTAGTATTTAATATTGTTAAATATTAGAAAAGCAAAGATGAGAAGCAAAATTCCATATGAGATAATTGATTACGTTATGCGATATGGTTTTTAAAAAAAAATAGCAATAGTAGCACACTCATCATTTACTCTCAAACATCAATACTCTGTATTTCTTTGGTTCAGTTTGTTATGAACCCAGTATAATTACAGGAAATAGGACACAGTATATTAACGTGGTTGGCGGTAAATTATCTTAAGTGATTTAAAACATTGTATAAATACCATCGAATGAATAATGATATCAAATATTATTTAAATTAACAGTCACTGTTTGGCTTTCTTAAAATACATTTAAAAAAAGAACAGATTGATACAATACTGGCGGAAACCTAACCTCTAAAATGTTATCCTCAATTGGAGATGGGTCTTTAGCACAGCAGCGGGAGGTTTACAGGCAATTATTTATGTTATAAAATATGTTAACACGAAAATTGTTTTACCAAAATATAAATCAAAATTGTTTAATTAAAATAAAACAATCTCTTTAAAAAACAGCAACTTGACTAAAATATAAACCCATTACAAAAACAAATGTGTATCATCGACGTAATTAAAACGGCCATTCAATTTTACCATAATTCCCCCATTTGTCCGAAACGTTTACACACGGCCGGTCATTTACGTGTTTTTGTCCAATAAACTGCTATTGTTTCGACGATTTTGCGTATGGAGCAAAAATTTTACCCTCAATTTCATATCGATATCTGACTAATCATCAACGCATGCTACAGCTGACTGATTAAGCAATTTCTCGCTTCACCAAACACGACCGTACCCCACATTTCATTACAATATATTACAGAACAATATGTAATTTAGCACACTTCCTCCGAATCGTTTTGAACGTGGACAGGTAAGCGGCAAGTAATAAACTTTATAAGTAGTAAAACTGTGGTTCATGAACCACAGTTACAATAAAGAAAAATATTATTTCAAATATTCCTTTTATTGGAAATGACATGCTTTGTAGACAATGTATACAGCGTAAAAAAAATGCTAGAAATAAATATTAAAACGTACAATAACATTGAAAGCAAACGCAAATAAATTTACTTAAAAAGAATTAGGTACAATTATTAATTCAATTTAGTATCTGTAATATGATACTTATAGGTAAATCACTTATTATTATTGATATAAGTCATGTTCCAGCCCAATTAAGTCCCCGTAGCATTCACTTATTACATTGCGCAATTCAACTATTTATTGTTGTAAATAAATGAGTCAAAATCGCTTATCACTGATATCGCTGTTTCTCAACGAAACTTTCATACCCTCGTGCTTGAAATAAACAATTTACTAAACATTTACAAAATTAAATTAAACATTTCCAGATTTCAATCTCCAAACTTTGTTTAATATGAAAACGATTTATCTTTTGAACCATATCAGAATATTTTTATTATGATTTTTTTTTAATCCTTTTTTGGGTAACTTTTTTTACCTAACTACACAAAGGTCTTTAATCACAGAATTAGGAGCTAAAGAAAAAACAATCTTCAAAATGGCGATTTACATAGTAAATATAATATAAATAGTCCCTCTTTAATTTAAATATGCTAAAACAATTTTCATGTATTTTTATATATATTATAATATTAAAATATTTTTATTTGTATGTCTATAATATTATTATTAAAAAAACATGCATAGCATAATCAAATATTGATCTTAATCAATTTCCGGTTTACAAAAACGGCGTCGAACTCAATATTGTAGCATGATAGCCTAGGGCAAGGAAAACCGACTGCCGCGAATTCCAAAAGAAAATTAATTAAAAACTTAATTTCGTAATATTGGATTTTTGGGATAAACGTACTTTGTTTGCAAAATATTTCATTAGTATATTCCTAGAGTTTTCTCATCATCCTATTAAAACAACGAGAGAAATTAAGATAAAAGATACAAGCATGAAAATACCGAAACGCTAGGAAACAAATTAAATTTACAAGCTCATTTTAAAATGTTTGTATTATTTAATGAAAATGGCAAAAATAGTTTAGTTTTACAAAGATACCATTGAAACACGATGGACATTTCAGATTTAAAAAAAAGAAACGCAATCAATTAAAATTTCATCGTTTCACATTTACTTTAAACCAAACTTTATGTAGATAATAACAAAATGATACAAATCAAAGCAAACGAAAATAATCCTTAATGAAAGTAACATTGGTATTATTTATGTTGTTTTTTGTATACTTAAAGTCCACCACTAGTCAGTGTAGATTGGCACCGTATTTTTTTATCATTTCTTACATCGCCAAAGCTACCATGAGAAGATGTTATGTCCCTCGAGCCAGAAGTTATACTGACACACTCACTCTTTAAACAGAACACAACAATAGTAATTATTACGGCCATTATGAGTGAGTAAAGTAAACTGTATCTCCTTCTCTTAAAAGTCAAATTAACGATGAAAAAAGAAACCAGCCTTTAACTGAATACCCGCTTAACGTTTATACCTAAATGTACCCGTATGTAAATTTAAAGTTCACCTAACATCACATTAGTCCTTATAAGATAACGCAAATGGTTAAATAAGTCTTTCTATTCCCATAAATATTCATTGAATTCTATGGTCAAAACAGGAACTACGATAAACAAGAGCCAAAATAATTGTTGCAAGGATCGCTAAACTTGAGCCGGCGGATCCCATTAAACTTTCCGCTCTGAAATGGTCTTCGTAGAATAATTTTCATGTGCATTGTCAAACCCTATCGGGCTTTTGGAATGAGACCGGGCAATGCCTGACCACGATGTAAACTTTTGCCATTTCAGTATTTTGCATATCCACTGTAAATATTATAAAAATAAATGTATAAATCGACTTGTGGAGTAATTTAACGCTACGATTTGAAAAGTTTAACGTATCTATAATCATTCTTTAGCTTTTATTATTTTCATGTACAATTTGCACGAATTATGACTTTGTCCCATTTGGAGTTGGAACACTCGGACCTTGGAATAATAGTACAAAAACTTTTTTTTTAATCTGATTTATTTATTTTAGGTCACTTTTTAATATCTAAAGTCATTAGCGAACACAGTTAAGTAGCAATTCTCATATTAGAACATACATGGAACATACAGGGAATTTATTTAAAAAAATACAATGTCCATTTAAAAACACCTACTCGATTTAAACAATCTTTCAAGGTATTGCGTAAATTACATATTCGTTTTTCAATTTTGTAAGCCCTTCGTTCGTTCGACTAAAATATACTAAATTGTTAGATCAAGTCCAAATTTAAATCTATTTAAAACCTTTATTTAGACTATATATCGTCTTATTGCCTCCACTGGTGACAGGACTGGTGATTTTTTGCTCAGAGGATCGGAATTGCGATTCAACTGGGAAATGCTGCTAGCTTGCTAATTCTTGAATGCATTCAACGCGGTCTTGATTTGTACAGTCACTTTTTTATTTTTTATTTGTATATTATTAGGGCCCGACTGTATTTTATTCTAGTAAGCTTTTACTTTTTGAAACTTCATTTTACAGTATTGAATTAAATGTAGTGTTGTTCGGAGTGTTGATTCTATCGAGAAGAATCGACAAGAAACTCAAACTTTGTCAGTTAGTTACAATCAAATTTACATAATAATCTGCAAACGCAATGTTGTGTTGAGTAAGTATGCCTTATTTATTAATGTTTTTTTTAACAAGCAAGTCAAATCTTCGGATAATATTGTCACAATAAAATATTATTAATTAAGAATGTTTTATAATAATAATATAATAACTCATATTTACCGTTAAAAAGGTTAATAAATATAATATAGCATACCACATAGGTACTTATAATTTTCGAAAATATTTAAAAAAAAAAAAAATGTTACTGATTGACTAACTTTTATATAAATCAATATCAATATAATTAGGTTTTTCTAAATAGCAATTTATATTCCAAACATCACTCGAGCCATGATTTGTTAATTAGGGAATTTATTTAAAAAAAATACAATGTCCATTTAAAATTAAACATAGCACACGTGCTTCGAATTTTTTCCAGCGAACTTAATAGTTTTCGCTCTGCAAAAACAAGTCCACGGACACAACGGGTGGTGAAATTAAAAATTCCTATAAAAGACGTATGTTTTAGAAAATTTTCATCGGAGACTTCGTTAATTGAAATAACAAACCACGGCGCTGAAATTGACGTATCGATTGACGTTTAATTTTTGTACATAAAATAATAGCACCTCGTTCATACAAATGGAAGTTTGAAATATATTTTCTAGCCAATAATGAGGTGGTTCTCGCTCACCTTGCCTTGTTTCAGTTTCATTTTTTTTTTTTTTCATTTCTTACTATATATTTTTAATAACTTCGATGAAAGACGAAAACACCCTTTTGAATAGCTTCGTTGAAAATATTTTTTTGACGTATAAATAATGAAAAGGCGAATCAAGGTTCGGTATAAAATTAACAGACGAGATTGCCCAGTGGCTAGGCCACGTGACTCTTAGTTGAAGATCGTGGGTTCAAATCTGGAACAAATATTTTAAAACTGCATGCGTCCACACACATGCAGTTTAAAATCTTACTACACCTGTATTCGATATCTTGATATAAGTTCCAAAGCCTTCTCCTTGGGAAGACATCAGCGTCAAGTTCTTTCCTAGTAGTGGGGGAATCACGTGTCCCCTTTCAGGTGGCTCTAACGATGTCGGCAGCTGATAGGAGGTGTTCAACCCGTTAAGAGCCCCATAAAACCCCTGTCATATTATTATCCAACCTATAGGTGTTCTGAGGATAATTATCGAATTCAGTAATAACAGCATTTACTAGCGATAGACTAGAGAAATATATTTAAAATATTCCTTATTAAAGAATAACATTTTCATCGAATCGCAAACGCTTATCGTTTGACTTCCTCTTACTTACTCCCTGGAAATATTTGTTCGAAAATAACTACAAAATAGACGATAAACTCTAAAATAAAGTAATTGAATTAAAGAGTTGTATAAAAAGTTTTGCCTCAATTAAAATTCAATACAAAAGTATTAAGAAGTTTGTCGAGAGGACGTGGAAAATGTTTTTCCAATTGGAGTTCGCCGCCTGGTTTTCTTCAAGCTGCTTCGAATGCGAAATGAAGTAAGGTATGGAATACTAACTACCTCCAATAAAAGATTTAAACATTTCGCGAGTATTTTCAGATACATCATTTTCTTTTTAAGGAAATCACTTAGTTTTTATTTTTAAATACAATCTACTCTGATTTTTCCCTCGCTTACGCACACATAGAAATTATGGACGAGTTAATTTCAATCATGTTTCCAAGCTCACACCTAGACATGTTCTAAATTTAAATTGTCTTCAATGTGTGTTTATAAGTAATCTCGTGATCAACGGTGAACTAAACCATTATGTTGACTTGCATGTGTTAAGAAAAAAATTGCTTCTGTGCAACGCTTACTGGAGTAGTGTAGTGTTATAAGATCACAACATTCTCCTTAAATATAGAATCAGTCTTATCACAACAGGGACATTTAAAGACTGTTACTTTTGCATGTATGTAGCAATTGCATACAGAACATATAAATAACGTTATTATTATTTTTGTAATATAGGTAAATAATCACCACCGCCCATAGACAATGACGCTGTAAGAAATATTAACCATTCCTTACATCACTTATGCGCCACCGACCTTGGGAACTAAGATGTTATGTCCCTTGTGCCTGTGGTTACACTGGCTCACTCACCCTTCAAGCCGGAACGCAACAATGCTGCTGTTTGGCGGTAGAATATCTGATGATCTGGCCCCTACCCAGACGAGCTTGCACGAAGCCCTACCACCAAGTACGGTAAACAAACTAACCAAGTAAAATAACACTCGTATTCGAATCTATTTTATAGTTTAGAAAGAGTTAGCAAAATCAAAGTATACTTTATTCAAGTAGACTTTTACAAGCACTTTTGAATCGTCATTTAACAAAATATTTAAAGTAAAGTTACCACCGTTTCGGAATATAGATTCTACCGAGAAGAACCGGCAAGAAACTCAGTAGTTACTCTTATTCAACATCTAAAAACTAATTAGACAAGAGAAATAACGTTTGTACAATTTAAAGAATGAATAGTGTTAGCAATATAATCGATGAAATATCAAAACACTCGAGCTGTTGGTCTTTACTCAAAGTAAAGACCAACAGCTCGAGTGTTTTAATATTAAAACTTTAGAAAACAATTCGTTTCAATAATGGTTCAGAAATACCCGCGAGGAACGAAGAACAAAATAAAGTATTTAGAGTTGAACGAAGCTCAGTTTATTATGAAAATCCTTACTCGGACTAAGGATAATGGTAATTAATTTTAAGGAACTTTTTGATTTATTGAACTTGGAAGTATGCTTTAATTCAATGATACATATTTGTTTGGTAATCGTTACAATTTAACAGTTTAAAAATTTAGCCTCTATACGTCTGGCCATGATCTTCTCATTTTTTGAGGAAGATGTCACTTAGTTTATGAGTGTAGCAACAAATATACATTTTTATTGGAAATAATATGGTCAAAAAATTTGTTTCTGAGTTTCTTGCCTATTCTAATCGATATAATCTCCATTCCGAATCGGTCCCAGATTAACGTTTAACACAATTCTGTAAAATTCTAAATTGCTTGTAAAAGCTTACTTTAATAAAGTATATTTAGATTTTGATGTTTTATATAAGAGTTTATAATAAATACGATAATACCTTCTATATAAATATAAAAATATATGATACTCAAAAAAAACTAAATATACTTTATTCAAGTAGTATCCTGCTATCGTTTAAAATATTTTTGACTTAACCTGGTGCGATATGTTCTTTAAATTTTGTGAAGTGAACTATATATAAAAATAACTGGTGTTAAGAATTTTTTCAATGCAAAGTTTACTGTGATGGATTACATTTATTTGATTTAATTACCGTCTCAGAATTTTGTAAATTTATTTTATTCACGTATAACGTAGAAAGTACGATGGAAGCATAAAATACATTTTTTAAATCCGGTAAGCATCATATTATACACAAACGAAACCCCGGCTTTGCACGTTGTTTTGTTTTTGATAAAGAAAATTATATGACATAAAAATACCTCAATATTCCTGCAATCAGGAAGTTTATTAAATTAAAAAAAAGAAAAAATAGATCAGTAGTTTTGGAGACTACAAACCATAAAAAAAATACCTTTTCGTAATAATAGTATACATTTTATATTATGTTGACAGTTGCTCATCAGTCTTTCCAAAGAATTGTCAACAATATGATGTTACATCCATGCATTACAATAATTTCATATTTCCAATAAAAAAGTATTTTTGTTGACTATCAATTTAACAGTTCGTTTGTATAAATGATGAAAACCTTAATACTATATTTCTAAAGATCTTCATTTCCAAATATTGACCATATCGCCTGGATTCCAAAATTATATTAAAAAAAATATTGACACAAACATTTTATAGACTGAGTTCGGAAAATCGTTCTTGACTTCAGTTGGAAATCTTAAAAAGACGTCTATTTAACATAATATAATACCAAATTCAAAAGCAAATCCAAAACGAACTAATTGAATGAATAAAGAACCAAACCGTACCATTCGCGTAATATTCCCTTAATATGTTTTTTAATACAATTTATATATATACATAAGAATGAATGATAATAATTTTAAGCCTGAATACGACTAGACGTGGGTGAAACATTTGTGTCTATTTACATGGTATTTACTAAGCCTCCTCTCTTAGGACAATAATACAATCTCGTACAGTGTATCACAATACGATTTATGTTCACTTAAAACTACATTATGAAATACATTTATTGCGTGCAGTCAAACATAATGCAAAATATAGTAGCTAAGATTTCATGTTAAATATTTGTAAGGAATATTGTTGTTAATATTTAAATTAAAGATTATTATACGTATTTTTTCAAGAGCCGAGATGGCCCAGTGGTTAGAACGCGTGCATCTTAACCGATGATTTCGGGTTCAAACCCAGGCAGGCACCACTGAAATTTCATGTGCTTAATTTGTGTTTATAATTCATCTCGTGCTCGGCGGTGAAGGAAAACATCGTGAGGAAACCTGCATGTGTCTAATTTCCACGAAATTCTGCCACATGTGTATTCCACCAACCCGCATTGGAGCAGCGTGGTGGAATATGCTCCAAACTTCTCCTCAAAGGGAGAGGAGGCCTTAGCCCAGTAGTGGGAAATTTACAGGCTGCTAATGCTAAAAATACGTATTTTATAATACTAGTCCGAGCTTAAAATAAATGAAGAGCGTCTTAAATATTTGCTAGCTCTTATACTATTTAATTAACAACAATGTTTTATTTTACAAAGCAAGAGTTACCAGATTCATGACGATTAGCCTGATTCTTGTGTTGGAATTCTATTATTTGAGAGATTCCAACCACTTAACTATATTTTAAGGCATTAAAATGATTGTAGAAGTTTTTAACAGTTTGCTCCTATGATAATTATGGATTTAATTGGGGTATTTTCTACTCTACCTTAATAATCTTGATAATCATTCACATCGTATCATTACAATTTGTAATTTACTTCTGACAGTCCTTTAAATAATATGCTAAAAATCTATCGGAAAAAACAAAAAAATATAATATTTATTACAACCATTCCAAATATTAAGTAAGTACAGAATAATATCAGACAGAAAGCTTGTTTAATATAAAAATTCAACCAAAAATAAACCGGATTAAATTTCAACATTAAATATTCGGTTCCCATAACGTGTACCACAAGACACGTAGCCATTTTATTATGATCTAACACGACCTCTCTTTTTCAATATAAGACTAAACCGTAAAATTTTATTTTATACCGGTTACTTTGTTCATTGAAATACTCTTCGTGTTATGCTAATATTTAAGTATCACAAAGGCCGGACCGTATTGTAGAGTCGCCTACAAATTTGAATAAGTATTTACAGTAAACAGGGCAGAATGCATTAACGTTGACTTAAATTTTAAAAACGTCGCATAGAAAGTTATGTATGAGCTCTTAAGCGCGTCTTGAGATATCATTAGGGCAGTTGCACGTAGGAATACCATGATAAACAAAAAAAAACAGCAATTCCTGAAATATATATTTATTAAAATGACTGCTATAATATTTGATTTAAATATCTTTTAATAACTGCACCTTTATAAATAATATTGAAAATTAGTTTCAGCTGTATCTAAATATTTAAAATAATTCTATTGCTTTGATTGAATTTGCCTTTAATGCTATTAATTGTCTATTTAAATTAATGAAATAAAAAAAAGAAAATCTTTGATTTCACATTTAATGGTCACCCTACATAAAGGACTTCTTTGTAGTAAGACTCGGTCTAAATTGTATTTTATGAATTGTGACAATTTCTTCGTTCATATTGCGTAACTATTATACAAAATATTTAACAGAACCTAGTTACGATAAAATAGTATGTATTTGTAATTAGTGTTTATTTACATAACATTAAGATTACTGTCGAAATTTAATCAATTTATAATATACATAAAAATTCGTGTTTTCTAGTCTTATAATATTTTATACTTTTATACTTATAAGACACACAAAAGAAACGCAATAAATATAAAATTAATTAATTAATTAATCACTTATATGTAATTGTATACATGTAAAATAATTCTTAAATTCACAAAAAACGTAACGAAATAAAACAATGGAAATAAATAAAATAAAAAAAGTCATCGAAGGAAACGTCTATCATTTGGTATCAGTATGTACCATTGTCAAGATAATATTGAAATCAAAAAAACATTGTCATTAATATTAAGTATTTAAATCAATTCTATATTCAAAATTTTCTTTGTAAAACTTATTACAATTTGTAAATTGTAAAGCAGTAGCTTAATTTACAAATGAGAAAGAACGGTGTTAACCCCCAGGCATATAAGCCCTATTTGATTTCAGTCTGACGGCAAGATTGTTGTCTTATATTTGATGTACGTATAAATAAATAAATGATAAAAGAGCATAAAAGAAACTACGATCAACAAGGAAACGGAAAAAAAACAACATTAACAAAACGGATCGACATAAAAAAAGGAATATCGTTGATTTACTGCATAAGTGAATATAAATTATTATCAAATAATAATTGATTAAAGAATTGTAAAAACGTGTTTCAAGTTAACGGATGACGTGACGTTTATTTGTCAGCGCACCTCCTTAGTTGGAGATATAATGGTTCTCGATTGTGTGCATTCTGTATTCTCTCAATGTAATAAATACATTACTAGAGAACTGCAACTGAGAATAATTTGACGGTAAATCCCACTAACTTTTTTCTTTATATAACCTTAACCTCGGGTTAAGGTTTGATTCAGATATTTCAAATTATACATATATTATTATTAATTGATTGTAAAGAAACGGGCAAGTGCGAGTCGCACTCCAGATACCAGACAGACAAACAAACAAACACTGATGTAACAACAAGTTTTCGGATTTTTTTCCTCTTTTTGTACTACGGAAATATACGTATGGCATTTTTTTTTAGCTCCAAGAGACCGAAGAACTCAGACAAACGGCCAGATGGACGAAGTGATCTTATGTAGGATTCCTTTTTCGCTTTTGTGCGGAACCCTAAATAAGTACTTTAAAAATCTCATTATTTAGCAAGACTTTTCTCACCTATACAAAGACAATTATATATAGTCTATGACATAGTTTAAGTATGAATATCGTGTTAAACTTCTTTGAAATCCACGTGTATCTCTCAAACAATATCAAACACTATTCTTAGATGGAATATTAATGCGACTTACTAACGCAAGTCTTGACTAGTCAAAACCTTACTTCCTTACCTCTAATCTTAAAACGCCTCCGCTGTTTATCTTGCCTAGAAATGTCTAGCTGTATCCAACGTAATCTTCTTGCATTCAGTTTAAACCATTAAAATAAATTAAAACGCATAATTAATGTGTTTAAGACTGGCTTTTGCTAGTTGCGTATTATGAGAATACAGATCAAATGATTATCTTATCTTACAATGTAATTAGATATTAATTTTTTTTAGATACGATAATAATTTTATCGTTGTTGTTCATAAGAGTATGGAAAACTAAAGAGAAAAATCGATCATAATTCGCAATATAAGAAAACTTAAATACTAATTTTTGCTAAGGTCGTATTTCAAAACGATTCATTAATTTTTTTTTTTATATTTTCTTAATTTAAAAATTAACAAATGAAACCATCGCATTTAGGAATACAGAAAGTAATACGCTAGAGCTAAATAGAAATTTATTTCAAATATTTTTTTAGAAACCTCTCCGACAAACATTTCAATCAAAGTATCATACATTTCCCAAATGTGAAAACGCTCAAAGCTATGCATTAAATATGAAACGGTGAGCAAAAAACCTATGCAATATGCTCGGAAATTTGACAATGTTGACATTTTTTTTGTATTCACAAAACTAAACGAGTCGTTCAAGCCGCTTGTTAGCAAAACAACCGCATAAACGCTTGAATCCGTGAAAGTAATCCACTTTATATTTAAAAGGGATGAATATTATTACAATATCAAATAAGAGTCATGCAATTCGCAGAGTTCAATCCCGCACAGCTTAGTTGGATATCGAATTGCAAATAGCCACGGAAAATGTAGCATTTAACGCTTCGCCAACTGCGAACGACTTCTATTCCATGGCGGGTTTGTTACGTCGAATACTATATAATTTAATCATTAAAATTAATTAAATATTTAAACTAGAAAGAGTAATAACATATTTTTAATAATTCTTTAAAATCTCGAGCTTGATGGTGAAGATAATATCATGACGAAACTGTCAGATGAAATTTTATTATCACGTGTAAACACCAACACCTACTCGAGCAGCATAGAACAAGCTCCAAGCCTTCTCGCTTTTGCCTAGCTGTGGGCGTTTTTTGGCTGTAATTTTCGTTTTAGATAACACGCATTATATATCATACTAGCTGTGCCCGCGACATCGTGCGCGTTTGAATTTAACATAAAAGTTATTGTTGTAGCCAAACTTACTCCTTATCACATCAGCTATCTGCCAGTGAAAGTTCCGTCAAAATCGGTCCAGCCGTTCCAGAGATTAGCCGGAACAAAGAGACAGACACACAAAAATTGAAAAAATATTTTGGTATATGTACCGTGTATAAATACATATGCATTTAGTAAAAAACGGTTATTTTAATATTACAGACACTCCAATTTTATTATATGTATAGATTATGATTTCTGTATATAATATTTATATTAACGTCCTTGATATAATGAACTTTGTAGTGCGCGTGACAGATCTAGATCCATGCCACTCTGTCTCTTTCATAAATATGAACATACTTACGTACTTTTAAATTGTAATTTTACATCATTAAATAAAAATTGAAATATATATTAATAAACAAGTGATTTTTAACATTTAATAATTTAAAGCTATTATCAGTTCGTAATTCTAATTATCAGATTCGACCTAACAGAACCGGCACGTAACTTAGCAGTTGTTACTCTTTTAGACTAATTTCAATACATAAGCCTTACTTATAAACGTAGTTTAGCGTAGATTTTCAGCTAAATAATCATTCATCTCTTTCTGTCATAATTGTTTTGACATTCGAAAGAGTAAGACAGAGTTTTATTTAACTAAACACCAATCATTTTCTAGATAGGATGATTTATAAATTATTTATACTTATTTACAAATCATTATCGATTGGTTGTCCTAATTCTAAACTGACTGTGATATAATTTCTCCTTGGAAACGCTTATACTGGTTTTTCGTTACCTATTTCAGGTGATGAACGCGCTTACTTGCTTGACTGAATCGAAGCGATTTACGAAATTAACCTTTAACTTTTTGTCGCTATTTTACTCCATCGGAACCACAGAGTAATAACTATCAATGCATTTGCATATTTATAAATGTAATATTGAAATTATAAGTATATTGTATATAATTTAGTCTAAGAATCATTTCTCCAGTCTCTATAATCAGGCGACCACGCGAGATGCGGTTTCGACAGTCTGCTATTCTGTACTTTGAATATTGTATCCACAATGAGTCGTGAATATCCACAATTTATACGACAAACACTTTTCTAAATTATCTAATAAAATGTATTGAAAATTTGAAACGTTAAAATACAAAATATGTGATAATTATGTCCTCCTGATTGATTTCAGTTTAATATGAATTACTATAACGCCAGTGGAAAGAACAAAACGTCACTTTTCGAAAATGAGATTAAAAGTAAAAATTTTAAAGTTTCCCTAAAGAGAAATTTGGTGATTTATTTTTTTCCTTTTCAAATACAAGGGACACAACAATTTAGTTCCCAGTGTAGGTGGCGTATTGGGGATGTAACTATTCCTGGTTTTTTTTTTTACAGCGCTAATGTTTATGGATGGTGGTGACCACTTACCATCAGGTGGCATAATTGAAAAAAACTACGGTATTTCAACGCAGGACTTCAAAATACCCCTGTAAGTTATTTATAAGAAGTATAAAAAAATAATAATTGGGAAAACAATAAAAATCCTTTATCCTTGACAAAATTGGATACGAATGAAATACAGTAATGAAATAGTTTTTAACATGTATACTACGTTATGTAATATAAATCAATATATACAATGATAAGCATCGTTATTGAAATACATAATCGTAAATTATTACGAAACAATATTTTTTTTGTATGGAGGATGGCCAGTTCAAATATTTGTGTTTCTAATAAAGTTCATCTTCCGTTTGACAGTGAAGGAAAACATCATGACAATATCGGTATGTGTCGAATATTCACCGACAATATTGTGAAACAGGCCCCTAATCTTATCATTAACAAGGGGATGGACTTACTTACGTATATATGGTAACATTGTTTTATGCAAGCCCCTCTGGGTGGGTATCGCCCACGCATCATATATTCTATGACCAAGCAGGAATACTTTGTGTTGATGTTTCAGTTTGAAGGGTAAGTGAGCAGGCATAAGGGACATAACAACAATTTCCCAAGGTTAAAATTTCTTACGGTGCCAATTTCCTACCAATTAAAATAAAATCTACCTTATATAAAAATATCATTCAATCCTTACCCTGGATATGAAGGCGAACTAAACATCTCTTTTCTGAACATGAAAAAAAATAACCTCAAATAAAATGTCTTCCTATATTATTGAGATAATGTCACACTTAAACCATTATAACGGTTTCAAGCAATCACTACAAGGGAGACCCGGCTATTGTTGCCAGTAACCAGTAATATAATCACATAGTGTGCTCACAGTTTGCAAAGAAAACAAACTGGACAAAGAGAACGCAATTGCAATTCAAGTAATTGGTCGACAACTTTAACTATAACCGTTTCGAAGTCGGAGTTACACATTAAAATAATATCAGCTTGCGGATAGGAATTGGCCGCGAGATGGCGCTTCGTCAGAGTTAAAATAAGGCTATTATGACTTCAGGCATTACTTTCTATGGTTTCATAGTTTTTTTTTTATTTTTGTAATATTTTAAATAGGATACACTTGATTCTTTTACGAAAAAAATGTGTAGTAATTTATTTTTTTAAATTTCGCAACCATAAAACGAAGAATGACATTGAATTAATTGATATTTTCATTAAAATATATAAGTATATTTATTATTTTATATAAGTTAAATATCTACTTAAAATGGTCAAACCAGATTCATGAAAGCCTGTAAAATAATATTACTGATATCAATGAAAAAAAGTACGAAATAAAACAATGGATTTTCGTTCTCAGATTAATTACATATAGTATACTTAAACAAACATCTAAACTCCAAGACATAACAAACCGCTCTAGGCGTATCTGTATCCCTCACTAATGTACTTAGAAAATAATGGTACGATTTTGGGGAGATATGAAAGCAACGCCGGGGGCTCTAAGTAATCTCTGACCGACGCACTTGGCTGTATACAAATCTTTGTTTAATCTGAATTGCATTATAATTCTCGTAGAGCCGCCGTGAAAGCAGCAATTTATGAAACGTTAACTATATTTTGAGTATCATAAATGAAATTTCGGATGAATGTACGTTTCAGACGCTCTTCGCAATTGCTTTTATGTATTCGGTAGTTTTTATTAAGTTATGCTTGCAATTTTTCGTACGATGTACCTGCTATGTATTTGGTAATTCTATTTTCGTATATATAATATATTATTTAAAAAAAAAAAAAAAATCATGCAAATAGTATAATTCGTACCATCATTGGTTTAAAATGCTTCTTCAAAATATATATGTTCCTAATGATGGAATACATAAATAGCTTAACATGATATTAATGAGGTTCTATTCCTTTTTTTTGTTTCGTCGAGAAATTGTTAGTAGCGGCTATTATTTCAGAAATTAGCAGCTTTACACTCCCGACGAAATTCTTATCGGCTTAGACATAAAGATTGGACGCGTTACATGAATTTTATCAGACATTTATTGGTCAGAGAAACTGCTACCCACTTATCCGACCAATCCACATCCTTGAGAGTTAATATTTCTATACTTAACTATGTATGGGAAATATACCCAAAATATTTCAAGCTTGTATGTGAATTAAATTTGTATTAATTTGCTTAATTTGCTAAACATAGTTTAATCCAAATGAAAAATATCTGAGTATATGATTGTAAGCGTATAATTACGAAACCGATAGAATCAAACATAAGGAAACGGCTACTCGTTTTACTTCTCGTATAATACTAATTTATAATATAATACTAATTTTTATCGGCCCGACCTGAGGTTTGAATCCAGAACTTCGGTATCTGTGGCCTCATATCCAGCCACTAAACGAACGAGGCAGTCATCGTCAACGAGTTACTTCTGGCGAATTGTCAGTAACAGCCAGAAATCTGGTGTGTATTCCTTCCCGTGCCTCGGAAAGGACGTAAAGTCGTTAGTCCTGTGCCTGGACTTATTCCGGTCAAGTCAGATTTGCCGTCCCATCGAATCATGAGAGTACTGGAATAAAGTGTTCATCAGCCCATATTCGTCCATTCGTCTGTTGGACATAGGCCTTTCCAATTGCACGCCACTGTGGTCTTTCTTCGGCTACTCGCATCCAGCTCCTGCCAGACGTCTTGCGCAAATCGTCACTCCACCGTGCCTGAAGACGTCCTACACTACGTTTGCCGAGACGCGGTCTCCACTCTAGAACACTATAATATGTTCTTGTAATTCGCTGATCTCCCATAGTATTGGTGGCTGAAATTAGGCGGATGACGTCATCAATACTCAAGCTCAAACAAATATTTCGGAACATCTAGATATTAAGTGGTAAGCATTAAAGCTATGTTCAGTGCATCGTATTAATGACTGTATAGCCACTAAATCTAAGAGGAATTAGTTAGAAGCAATTGTATAATCTAGATTCGACGTTACGCTTCAATCTCAGAGTATTATATAAAATGGAAGTGCGAACAACGAAATAATATAATCCAACCTCACATGGAGGTAGGGCTTTGTGCAAGCCCGTCTGGGTAGGTACCACCCACTCGTCAAATATTCTACCGCCAAACAGCAGTACTCAGTATTTTCGTGTTCCGGTTTGAAGGGTAAGTGAGCCAGTGTAACTACAGGTTCAAGTGATGTAACATCATAGTTACCAAGATTGGTGGCGTATTGGTAATGTATGGAATGGTTAATATTTCTTAAAGTGCTATTGTCTATGGGCGGTGGTGACCACTTACCATCTGGTGGACCATTTGTTTGTCCGCCCACCTATAACATAAAAACAATGGAAAAAAAAAACTTATTAAAGTGTAATGAAGAAAAAAAGGTATATTATTGTTCTCGTATTCCCTGAAATGCAAGCCTGTTTTAAATGCCTTAAAAATAAAGTAGTATATTTTTTGTTCACTTTTGAATGTTAACATCAAATCATTAAGGCAGCAGCCAAAAAATTCTTTGTCTGATATTTTCTACCATATAGGGAAATCGAAGTTATTTCTTTATAACTTACGCTGTTTGATACGTGAACCGATAACTAACACCATTACGCAAGTCAGAACATTTTTTTTCCATTTAACCGAAACGAGTTTTTAAACATAACCTAACCACACATCGAGTACTTATATCACTTTTATATCACTTAATGTTCTGAGTCTCTAATAATACCCTTTGCACGTGCACATCACGTGACTTCTCGGATTAAGGCAGCAGTCGGATAATTAACCGAACAAAATACAATACACGATCGATGGTGCTCACCGTAGCAATGAACTCGATTTAAAGGGTACTACAATTTTCCAAAAAATGACTTAGTTAACGAATTGATTCATTTGCTTAATTTGTGTTAATAATTCATCTCGTGCTCGGCGGTGAAGGAAAACATCGTGAGGAAACCTGCATGTGTCTAATTTCAACGAAATTCTGCCACATGTGTATATACTCCAATCCTTCTCCTCAAAGGGAGAGGAGGCCTTAGCCCAGCAGTGGGAAATTTACAGGCTGTGTAAGCCATCGTCTGTGTTATTGCTCCATTATCACGGTAAAAAGAAGAATTAGACAGTAATACTATATCACGTATTACAAACAATGGCAAAGTAATATCGGTATTTTTCGCTCAACTAAAAAAATCCGTATTCACTTCCATACATTGTCGCGATTAAAGACGAAATTTTTTTCGGATTAATAAGACATAGCACAGGTTGCCACTAAAATGATCTTTGTAATATGATGCACAAACTATTATGGGTGTAAATTTATCAACAGCTACTGGAATATTTCTTTGCCAAGAAACTCAATCAGTATTTACCTTTCCTTGGCTAAACTCATAACAAGTCACTTCAAGACATCGATCTTGATTATATCGTTCTTCCTTCGACTGGAATAAACTGTAGATTTTTTTTATCATAACAGATAATAAAATTCGATATTTAAGTTGAATATTAAAAATATATATATTATTTGAGTCACGAATACAATAACATAACATAAATGTCAATACGTAAATATTTCTATTACTATATAAATTTAATAAATAATTGACTCATCTTCATAGTATTTTGAGAAGCTGCTCTACTTCAAATCTCAACTAAATACAACTACAAGTGAATCGACAAATTGGAAATGTGATTATTTTTTACACAACGAGATAAACAATTTGATTTGATTCGATCTCAACATTTTTGGTATTAGACCATTGTGTTACGCAGAAAATATAGCAGGGAACGATTATAGAGTCTCTCCGATTATATATTTTAAAAATTATGACAACTATTACAAATACAGCTTATCACACAACACAATTATATTAAGTATATGTTAATGTAAATGAATGTGTAGATGAAGACAGAGTGCCATTTATGTTGAGATTTTACTTCATTTCGAACTACAATTAAAGAAGACTCAGTCATCGTGTCTCCTGGAGATAGCTGTTTTAATATAATTTCTGTATATATCTGCGCTGTAAAATATTTATTGGTAATAGATATATGAAACAAAATATTATTCTTCGCTACTATTGCAACAATAAAGCGTTTACTGCTTATTACAAGTTTAACATTATCAAAACAACAATCAAAGAAACGTGTATTTATGTTTAATAACATCATAAATAGTTTACTTGCTGTTTGACGGTGGACATAAACTAAGATATGTTAAACGCTTTGTTGACGAATATTGCAAATGAATCTTTCTTGTCAAATACATCAATTGAAAATTAAATCTTACAACTCAGTAATAAGATTTAAAGTGTATCAGCAAGCGCGTGTATAAAGTTTTTCATATCGCTCTGACGGAAAACATTGGCAAAGCGCTTCACTCGTCATAAAGGGGAAAGTTTACAAATCTACGGATTTCTTACGCTTTTAGGGACATATAATATATTTATCTACCCCTTGACACATGAAGAATCGCTAGAGTTACACACATGAGGGATTTGCTTAGGGTTAATGTTTTCGATTATATTCTTCGAGAATCGTGTTTACGAAGTTACAAACTTTGAAATATTTTGTCGTGCACGAAAACGGGTCTTTCGAGTATACCTTAACACAGATTAAAAGTTGATTCCGCGGAGAGATTTTAACTGATGGTAAAAACTGTGCTATTTGAACTTATTTTTGAATAAAACAAAATAAAAATAATTATTATGTTCTTTTATTTTAAATCGTTCGTAACATAAAATGTATTTTTATAGAAAGTCAATGACCTTTCATTCAATATCATTATAGTATTACATTAATTTTAATGCTGTACCATCAAAATATATCCCATCCCATTTTAATTCGAAACCCTTTCCGCTGTAACATATCCGCGACGTCAAATTTTACCACATTCTATCGTAGGGGTTCACTAGGCGCCGTCTGGAAATGAACTCATAACATTTTTATGAGCGACCGAGCCCATTCCACAGCGTAGCTCACTGAGAAGCGATAGAGGCTTCGGGGATAAAAATTTAATACATTGATTTACGTATATCGCAGTACCATATTATATATTTTAATACAAATCATCAACGTTATACTAAATTGTAAAACATTAAATAATAAATTCATAAATTTTAAAAAACATAAGACAACGATATGTTAATCAATTTATAATCTAAAAATTAAAAAGAAAATTAAATTATTTGAATATTCGTTTTTTAAATGTCTTTATATATTATATATAATCTAAATAAATTATCTAAAATATTAAAAAACGATAATATGTAAATATATTAGCAATAAAATAATATATACGTTTATGACCCTATGAATATAGAGTGCCTCTGGTTTCTAATGAAGATTCTAGCAAAGAGAACCGGCTAGAAGCTCAGTTGTTAATCATTATCATCAGCCAATCGTAATAAAGTACTTGACTAATCCTCTCCTAAGACGTGCTAAACCACCGGCTTTTTAATCATATTGATATTTAAATAAATGTTCAATACTTAAAACGGTTTTATCTGTAAGCTTTATACTCTGTGCCCACACCACCTCCGAAGATATGATAGCCATTAAAACGTCCGCCAACCGCGCAATCAGACGTTTTATACCTACAATGTCATCTTAATTAAAATCGACTATTTATTTTACACTTCAGAGCTATTAAAAATATCATTCGTTGAACTTATTTCGTTGTGACTTACGATAAAATATTTTAAATCACTGTTTTTATTGAATTTTTCATTGCAGTTTGTATTGTAACTGTGACAAAATTGAATATGTAAATTAGACTTTATTTCATGGCTATTTCGACTATTACACAGAACATCATATAAAAACTATATAGTCTGTATAATAAAACTAGTATTCTATATTACGATTATTGTTAATAACATTCATCAATCAATAAAATTCTGATCAAAGTTACAATATAAAAGTATACTACTTTGAGTGGGTACGTCTGATGATCGGCTCAGATAAATCGGGTATAGAGTAACCTATCCCAAATGTAATAATCGCAATAATTATGTAAGCAATTTTTAATAAATAATAATCATTAATATGTAATCCGATTTAATTATATTAATTATAATCTTTTATTATATTACAGTAAATCAAATTACATATTATTTAAAAAAAGCTATTACAAGCACTTTTGATATTATCAGTATCAATAATAATCATTTATATTCATGAAATTTTATACAAACACAAATCAACGAAAAACAATTCCCTAAAATAATTTATAAGATAAATAAATCGAAATCGTTTCATATTCATAAAATTTATTTTAATATAAAGCAATCTAAATATACGTAGAAATGGATTTTTCTCGCAACGCTTACAATAAAGTTTAATTGCACAATAAATTGATTCGCCGCTGCGTTAATATCGACAACGTTTGTAACGTTCACACCTATTAAAACAACATAAACGAAGCTATATTTGCTTATCAAGATTGTATTTATTTTTTAATATTATATGTCGTATTGTATTAATGTAGACTATGTCTATGGCTTAAGTAACCCTAAAGACCTTGACTTGACCTCATAGTATTTCGTAAGATACGTGAATTAATTATTATCGTGATCTTTTAACGCCTCTACTATCAGTTTGGTGTTCGTACCATAATATTATGTAATAGTTCGAGCCGCCGTAACTTCTATCAAATGAAAATTTTCAAACAGAATAAAATTAAAATCAAATTCAAAAATTTATTTTATTCAAATAGATTTCTAAATGTTTGAACCTTTATTTTATAAAATAAATTAAGATCCGTTCGTTCGGAACATTCATTTTACCGAGAAAAATCTACAAGAAACTCAAAAGTTAATCTTTTTCGTTAATCTTATAAATGTAATCTTTATGAAGAGCAAATAATTATATTTTATTTATATTTTATATATAGTCGTATATATAAAGTACAAGATACAAGAAAAAATACAGAAAAATTCTTAGAAATAATTACTGTGTAGCACAAGGCGTTCTAATGTCTAATTAGACATGTCTTCCAGACAACGGTCTAATGTTTAATTAGACATGTCTTCCAGACAACTCGAACGAAACGACGAAAAAAATGTTCTTATATTAGAAATGATTTTAATTGATCGATAGCTACAAATTAACTGAGGCTGGAATATGTTGATCATTGCCGTAAATAGTTTATTTATATGTTTTGAGAATAGTATTGTTGTGACAGAGCATTTTTGGTCCCTTTTGTAACCTATATTGTGTTACGTAGGCGATTCAAACAAAAAATCTTTAGATTATGACAATATTTAAAATAATAAAAAAATATATTGACCATAAGTTTTTTTAAATATATATACCACGTTTTGTAAGCAAATACGTTTTCAGACATCAAGCAAGTAAATAAAAAAAATAACAACTAAAACTATAAAACAGTTTATATTTTTAAATTCAAGTAATTACTTAATAAAACGATTTAAAATGTATTCGTACAACATGAAGTGTTAAGCGGCGTTAAAATATTCATCAATTAGGTCGACGTTTAATAAATTACTGTTAGCGGCTTATAAATAACGTGCACCGTTTTTAAACAATTAGATCAAAATTTAGATGTGAACGACCCCTGTTATTGTTGTAAGCAGTAAGGCAGTTGTCGTAAACATTTCATTTTAATGGCCAACAACGCCCCCCAGCGTTCAGCGTGGAAAAACTGTGACAAAAATTTTTGGTAACAGTATATTTTCACGTCAGCACGATAACGCTCTGGTCAAGTATAAAAATGATTTGTGGACTTGCTTCTTGATTGTTAATAACCTCTGGCTAAATTACGTTAGCAACTATAAAGGCGTTTAATAAAAGTTTACAAAATATTTTTTATCAATAAAAATATTTAAGCTATCTTTAAAATAGTTATAAAAGAATCAAAATAGAATATCGAATTTATACAGAAGCTATTGTGTGGTTTGAGTCATAATATTCATACTCACAAGTTTATGATCGCCGTTAAACCCATTGTAGTACAAGCAAAGTAACAAAACAAAGTGCAATATGTAATAAACGGAATACAAAGGCTGGAATCAAACGCGAAACGCTTGCCCATAGAACTTTTAATTGGGGGTGAAAATTGTGATTAATGTCATCTGATAAGAAGAAAGCTTGGCACGGAAAAGAAAATATAGGAGCCAAGTACTGGTCATTTTAAATACTGTGGGTTCCGTACGAGATATAATAATAATTTAAAAATTGTTATAAGACATTGGTTCTGTGGATTGAATTTCCTTACACCTTGATGGTGTAAGGAAATTCAATGTACTGCCAACAAAGGCAACTGATATCACGTGCCTGTAATTAAATTGACTCACTCATTCACTCAAATTGACTCACTTCAAACGAAATAGAGCGATACAAAGTATTGCTGTTTGGCGGTAAAATTAATAATAATGTTCGTAGTGGTACCTACTCAGGTGACATTAGACAAAATCCTACGTGATTTTAACTTGACGATATTTTTGTCACATTCCGTACTAATATTAGTAATAAAACACGTTTATCCACTAAAATTGTTCCATACAAAGAAGTAGAAAAACTTATATGAGACTTAAATATAATCTATACATGTATAATATACAATATATTAATATTTATATTATATATTATATTTATTTAAAATCGAAATACCACTCACTGATTAATCACGAAATCTTAGAAACTATAACAATTACAAACTTGAAATTTGGCAGGTAGGTTCCTTAAAGGCTGTAGACATCCGCTAAGATTTAGCAGATTTAGATTTAAGAGGATTTTATGAAACTCCACCCATAAAGGGGTAAAACGCGGGTCGGAAGTTTGTGTTTTATAAATTTCGCGCGGGTAAAGCCGCAGGTTCAACTAGAATAATATACAATCTTCACAATTTTTACTCTAATAGTCAAATTTTTATATAAAGGTTTTTTATTAAAACTAGTGGCTTCGCACTGGTGCAATTTACGGTACGGGTGTATCCTATATCTTTCAGCAATAATGTAGCTTTCTACCAGACTATTTTTTTAGAACTGAATAATCAGTTCTGGAGATTATCACCTACAAACAAAAAAATTTACCGCTTTATAATATTAGTATGGAAAACTTAACAGAAAAAAGATAAAAGAAAAATGAGATGAGTAAGTTGGTGGCCAATTTCTTTGCATTTGTGGCCAACTTGAAAGTTCGGAATATTTCATTGACACTAAAAAAATATATGAAATATATTAAGCGAATAAAACAAATCACGCATAAGAACTTAATCGATCGACGGAATCCTAAACGAGGGCTACCGTCCAAAACCCACACACATTAACCTAATTCATTTTAATTGACCAAACTAACCATTCGCAAGGGCTTCGTAAGTGGACTTGAAGTTAATAATTTGTATATTTTTAGTACGCGTTAATATATTCGTTTAGGTAATAGTTCGTTTGGCATCACATCACGTGACTGGAAAAGTGAAAAAGGCAAACATGTCACACGTCAACACCTCGTCCGTTAAATGTCTCGTATATTATGGCTTCATAGCCCTAATGTGACCTTTAGGTATTCAAACAATAACCGTGATAGACAAGACAGTTCGCAATTAAGTTATCTTAATATTTGAACACATTGTTACAATCTATGTAATGTTGAATAAAGGATTACAGAATTGATCCCATTGACCGCAGTCTGAAAGACGGATAAGCTGGCTGGGTAATAGGATAATATACTGGGTCCATATAGGCAAGCAAACACATATTCCTTATTACAAAAAAAAAAACAATAAAATTGATGTTGTTCTTCTGACCGATTACGGCAACGGTGACACTCCAACAGACAAGCAACAGGCCAGATCATAAAATAAAGTTTACTGGTTCGTTCTATTCCCTCACTCATAATCTGATACGGCCGCAAATACGAGACGCCTGGAAAGGCTTACGGCATAGACAATCTGCTTTCCAAAGCACGGTATATACATGCCATTTTTAGACTCCAGGTTGCTACTGAGAAAAACCCAACAAATTTTTAATGGCCTGATCCAGGGTTTGTACACTTGTAATCTGTGGCTTTGTAAACTAGCCTTTAATTCAATAAAGAGCAAAGCAATTGCTTGTAAATATCCTACTAGTGGAAGGCCTGCTCCCTACTTAACGACTACTTAAATTAATGTTTCCATAATCCAAGTCTAAGGGTAATAAGTAGCAGCAGCTTATAAATAATACATAAATAGTGCAAAAACCGTATAACCACTTACAATCATTATTCGCGGAACATAAATAATATTTGCAAGAATGTCAAAAATATTTTAGCGACATAACTTCGTAACTAGCAATGCTAAAGTCACGACACTGTATCAAAGCTGGCCACAAACGATACTAATAGCGAAAATTATAGTAGTATTTTTTTGTAAGACGCCTTTGGACAATGAATGGAAACTTTTGGGGATGTATCAAGCGTAATTCCAAGCGGAAATCCAGCTAATTCGCTGATTCGGTAAATCAACCCTCGTGTATACGTGAGGTCAATGATTAAAGTAACAGTATTTTTTTGTATTTCGTTAAGAAATCATATAAAAAGAAAACTTAAATATATGTAGAAAGATAAGCAACTCAACGTTACGTGCTTAAAAATAATGAATGGCATGCTTTTTTAAGGCGGCATACATATTGTCGCCTAGCTCACAAAAACCAACAACGGCCGGCGATATGCTAAGTGACCGGAGTTGATAACCGTCACATGGTTGTACTGCACACAGCCTTACAACTACTTCAAGGCACATTTAAATATTTCATTGTTTTTTATTTAACCCGCAATAGCCTATTTTTAACAGGGCAAAGACCTCATTTCGGACTTCAGTTAGTTTTTGTCTTACTTATCTGTGGCGTGCTGCCAAGTTTTTTTTTTTAATTATTTATACGGACTCGAATGTTATAATCTTTGTTGACATACAATATTATATTTCTTGTTATCAGTTCAACCAGAATAACTCTAATAATAAATATATATGTTAAGAACACTTGAGTAATATATATTATTTAGTTGTACATGATTATTAATTTTATATGATCGATAAAAAATTATAACTAGTGAGTTGATAAGCTTTAACATTAATTTATCTTGTAAATTGACTATTTGAATAAATTATTTTTGATCGATCTATGATATGATATTTATTATATTTTTTTAAGTATCTATGAACATTTTAGTATTAAAATAAATGGCAATTAGAAAACAAAGGTTCACAAGTATATTCATAAATAATAATGTTTTTATTGCACATCACAATATACCACAAAACGATTTCAGATGCACAGTAATGTAGTCATATCTTTATGAAACGATCGTCTGCATACCTACAACTTAACGTTCAAATATTTCGTTAGCGTGAACCGCGTGATGTAATGAGGTCTTAATTTGAATATCTGCACTTTTTAGGCAAAGTTACTTGTATTTTGACGTTAATCGTGACATGCGACGCCTTTTTTGTGAATGTATTATGATTAATTCCTTCATAGATTATTAAAACATAGTCAGATCGATACAAAATATGTTTTGATTCTATTTTATATGAGTTATATTTGATTCTTAAATATAAACATCTTTTCTTTTGAAATTATATTATATAAAAATATATATTTACGCTTATGTCTAGATAAATTGTCAAAGCTGAGAACGCGTCGAAAATAATAGTAGCCAACATATAGATACTCTTTTTTTTATGTTATCGGTTGGCGGGCGAGCAAATGGGCCAACTGATGGAAAGTGGTCACCACCGCCCATAGACAATGGCGCTGTAGGAAATATTAACCATTCCTTACATCACCAATGCGCCACCAACCTTGGGAACTAAGATGTCATGTCATGTGCCTGTAGTTACACTAGCTCACTCACCCTTCAAACCGGAACACAACAATACTGAGTACTGCTGTTTGGCGGTAGAATATCTGATGAGTACCCACTCATACATACCCAGACGGCATAAACGCACACTAGTAGAGTAGTATGACGTTTGGCGAGTGTCAAGCGTAGCTGTCACGCACACTAAGATAATAATGTTGGTTCGTTCTTTTTAGTTCTTTGGTAGTACTCTATCTAGCAATATAAACTATAAACTTATATCAATGATTTAAGTTCTTATGCTGATTTTGACTGAAATTTGTGTGTTTGTTTGTACTCATTATAATGAGCAGAACGAGCATTGATGATGTGATTCTGTTTCAAAATTTAATGATATTTGTTTCAAAATTTATTGATATTTTTCAAACTACGGAATTCAAAGATAACGGGCCGGAAAAGTGTAATAATATCTCTAGGTTTACCATGTTTTATACAGAGTATAATTAAAGGAGAAATATGGGTACATGAGATGTTCCAGTTTTTATTCGTTTATTATTTTATTTGTTGATTCATTCTCTACCCTCCGTCATAATTTACGTGGTAGCTGTTCCATGTTTACATTGCATTTAATTAAAAACCTACATTTTCCGCGGCTTTCCCAGAAAAAAAAACGATGTTATGAATTTACATAGTATTTGATGACGTTATGAGTTTGTTTTCTAAAAATATAACATTTTATCATAAAATGATTGCTGAATGTAATAACTGACAATTTATTATATTTCCAAATATTGTGTGTCCAATTCTGTTTTATTCAAGTGTAAAAGTTGTATTCCGGTATTATTGTTTGTCGACACAAGTTTAAAATTATTTTGGAAAATGGTCCTGATGTGATAACAATAATGACTCCATTATAATCCGTTATAAAATTAGTGCTATAGAGAAATTAATCGAAGTAATACTTTTTTAAGTAGACTTTTATGAGCATTTATTAATTGTAATTATGTATTATTGTAGATTATATCGAGAGGAACTAGCAAGAAACGCAAAAGTACTCAGAACCATTAGTTAGAATGCTTACAAATATTTAAGTAGAATTAAAAACTATTTTAATATAGTGACAATAAAACAAAAAAAAAAACTGACAGAAGATCCATTTAAAAAAAATCGAATTAAAAAGTAAGTAAAGCAATGAAACATTTCACAATTGATAAAAATAAAATAACATTGAGAATTAATCTTAACTCAACATCCCCCCGCGCGTTTGAAGTTTACTGTTCAACCAGAGTTATCCTCAGTTGGTAATGGACAAATTTTGCTAAATGCTCGACGCACAATTCCAGTAGCAGCTCGAATATTTGCTGCTCTGCTTATATTGTCTGGTCCAGGGAAAAGGGCAATAATACGACCATTTTCCATTTCAGAGGTGGTATATGTAGTTATATAAGTTACTTTATTAAAACAGGTTGGCCAACTTCAAGACTTTTCTCATTTTTACGCCACTTGACACGTTATTGTAATTCGGCGATATATTATTTGCTTCAACGACTCCAGAAATGCTTAAACAGATATGTTAAATAATTAAAATTCAATCATTAATTATGCATTCCGTATGAAAATCAACGAAATCGATTTTCACATTCCTATAATTTTATCTTGTGTGAAATTTTATCAATGTTTAATTAACATTATTTAAATTAATTAACTGGCAAAACTCAAAGCATCTGACGTATTTGATTAAAGAATCTCTTCTTCTTTTAGGATACATTGCGAAAGGCAGGATGCTTTTAGGAAATTTGGTGTTACAGTTGAAACTTTACTTTAAATCAAAATAATAACTTAAATTAAATTTCACTTTAAACTCAAGAACAACCAAATACATAGTTCAAAGGTAGTTCTATGAACTTAATGTTTTAGAAATAGTCGACGCTTAAATCAACCTGATAACAGTTCGCTGTATATTGTCCCTGGGTATAAATGTCAAGTTACTTGCAAGGCCATGAATATACTACTTTAAACAAAAGGTTAATCACTGTTTGTGTTGTGCACTACCCTTAAATTATGATATCCTTTTAAGCGACTATAATTTCTATTGATAAAATTGTACCTTGATTTACTTAATATTTTGTTTAAGTAGGTATTTAGATTTCAAATTAAGAATTATTATTTTCGTCCAATTTTTTTAATCATATGGACTGTTGACCCAAGACTGTATTTCGGGTGTTTTTTTTTTCAGGAAGCGTTCATTAAAATAAAGTATTAACGGCTGAACAAACATCGCGTGTGCCCTTAGATAAGGGTGTCATGGAGCTGTCGACAGGCCCGACTAACTCATTAAGTTATTGACCATCCAACCATAATATATAAAAAGTTTTAAAGGAACTCCTTTTTGTCCTCATTTAGTTGTTCGTCGACAGGTAATATAAAAGAAAACTAACCATTTTTATTGACCGGAAATGATTTTTTAGCACCTGTAAACAGAAATCGTATTATACAAAAGACTTGATTGCATTCAAAATAATACGATAATTCCATCATTGATGGAGATAAACACACACACGTCGCATAATAAATAAAGATATGTACATATAACACACAGTTACTCCGGTGCGCCTGTCTATCTGAACGCGATAAACTCATAAACTACTGGAAACGGATTTCCATACAGTTTTTACCAATAGACGTTGAGATCCATGAGGAAGGTTTAGGTGTATAATTTATAAAGGTTTTCTGTAAATTGTCTGAAATATGATAATGATTATTGAAGATTTTGGAAAAAATCGTACCGACTGGGAAGGTTTACTGGCGTGCGCCGCTTACACCAATAGTTATGTATATTACAATACAAAAGCTTTATGTAGACTCTTATTCTACCCACGGCTGGGGGTATTATATAAGTTCACTCGTATCCAAATATTTTTTTTAAATGTTTTAATCACGCTCCTTAAGTACAGCTCTTTAATTACTTTCTATAAGAATAATTTAAATGATAAGCAAAAAGGTTTATTTTATTAAAGTATTAATTATCTGTACATTGCGTGACGTATTATTTATAAAAAAAAAACGTTTCAGAATCAACAAAAATTATTCACACGAAAGTGTTAGTCATAATTATTACAGTAATAGCTTGTATAATCTTTGTTGAAACGAAATTATGCGCTCCTATAAAATTAATTAAAGGAAAACACTTACAGTTTTAACCATTTTAGGTTTAAGACTCGTAATACAAACTGTCACTGTTTTTAGTAATTACGCAAGCCATTGTAAATTGGAACAAATGTTTGAACATTATTCTGCCAATCAATCATTTTAGTTTACCTTTTATGGAACGAAGAAATTGCTTTTGAATTGCTAATTCTAGCAATAATAAAATTCCTAACTAGTTTATTGGCAAGAACTGTTAACGACGATTAATTTTTTACTTAGAAAACATGCGTCACTAAATCGAATATCATTTTGTATGCAGTTTAAGCCAGTTATGAAAATTATTAAAAAAATAAACTCGTCACAGTTCAGGACAAAACTAATCGTATTCTTAATGAAGACGTATTATGATCGACTTCAAGCGACCCAATTTTCACGTCGTTCGGAATGGAAAAATAACAGCAAATTAATTGGAGCACTCCTGGTTAAACCCCTTTCATTCAGTTTTCAAGTTATCGGGCCTAATTTAAATGGTTTGCTCCATCGGAATTTTCCATTGCACTTGTTGGGAAATTTCAAATGAATCGAATATTGAAATAAATTGTTATTGGAATGATAAAGTTGGTCCACAGTTTTCAGTTTGGCTGGAATCGCGTGTTACTAAAACTTGTTTTACAATTCATTTTGATTTTGGAAAAATATGTGGAAATTCTATGTTCAAAATAAATAGACCTATAAAGTTATAACAGAGTACAAATCAACACCAACGTAATTCCTTAATAGATATTTATTAATAATTACCTATAAATAACATTACTATAAATATACCTACTTGTTTAAAATTCTTTTTTAAGTTTCTTCGGATTTTATGAAATTCATTTTTGATTAAAGGAAAAAGGAAATATTTTCTTAGAAGCTTATAAATTGTAAACTATCTCGGGAAAAGCTTGATTTAGGAAGGTCGGTAAACGTTAGCCATTTGTTATAATGCTGTTATCAAAAAGTCGACGTTTGAATGAGATCGCGTGAGGACGGCTCGCAAGACTTTATGAGATTTAGTTGGAAAATAAATTAGCTGCGAGGGAAAAGTTTTCGGTAAATAAGAGGGGAAATACGCGAACCGTGAACTATTTACAAATTATCGGATATGGTATTTGGATATTATCAGGAATAATTAAAATTATTTTGTGCGAAATACATTTCTAGGTAAATAGTTACGCGATGTCGCGTAATGAAAATCAAGCAATCTACAATTTGATGTTTGAAATTTTGATCTTAATATTATTGACACTAACCAAAGAATCTAGAATCAAGTTCATAATTGTGTCAATATTGGATATTATATCTCACAAATGAAACAAATGACTGTCTTTGTTTGTATTCAAGCATTCACGCAACGTTCATCAAATCGCATTGCATTTTCGTGCAGTTGCTGGCACGTGCATTAATTATATCCTCTAGGCCGATTTCGGTAACGGCTTCTATTTTTAAGGGAGCCTGGTCAACTACGCAGGTCATATAATAGCGCAAACACAAGTGTACTCCATTCTGCCGCTCTTATAATCCGATTAAACCTTTCTAATATAATACTATCAAAGTTAAATAGACGCGCGAGAAGTACCGAACGATACGAAAAAAAAAATTGTTAATAAGAAAAATGAACATCAATATTCTGAGTTTTAAATATATATAACGTCAATTAAATTACCAATCGTTCGAAATTCAAATTATTCCAAAAACAACCTCATCTTTGTTTAACTTCGATATTATTCGTACATCCTCGTGTAAGCCGTTGTCTCAGGGCCAACTTAAGTTTGTACGTCTTAATCGCCGCCAGCTAGCTGATTACAACCCGAACATTTCTTTGGACGTCATTTAATGGTTTGCCTTTTGAATTTGTAGCTTAACTGTAGAATTACATATATTTCTATACTAATCAAAGACTCGGTTTTGTATCTTTATCGGTGTCAATTTACTATAATTCTATTTAGAGAAGAAATGTATTACCTATCTGAGTTACTTGCTTAAATTTTATGGACCTGTTATAAGTGGCATTTAAAAATACGATTTTTTTTAAATTTATTGTTATTGTATTGAGATTGTTATTTGTATTAAAAGTGCGAAACCTGCCTCCTAGATTATTTAAGGTTTATATTATTGTTACCCATATATGTCCAGAGCATGGTATGTTGTTATGAAAAGCAATTACAAAATCGTATATCATATTTGACATCATATAAATCCTTACAAATATATTTCGCAATTGTATACCAAAGGGACATTCTCTGTAT
This sequence comes from Vanessa tameamea, assembly GCF_037043105.1. Taxonomy (NCBI): domain Eukaryota; kingdom Metazoa; phylum Arthropoda; class Insecta; order Lepidoptera; family Nymphalidae; genus Vanessa; species Vanessa tameamea. Next base: position 2,668,272 of record NC_087319.1, on the reverse strand, counting down.
ATTCATTAATCTATGTAACAATTTGCATCAACATCCCACTAACTAATTCATGCAGTGACTATTGTATTGTAGCCCTGTTTGACTATTCATTCCTAATCCTTCTTCCTATCTTTTAGGGAATACCCTCCAAGTGCCTCTTTTAAATTGCATACTACTCATTACCTCGGGTTATTTGCATTTGAAAACAACGAAGATAACATTTTCTTATGTTGATGGGTTTTCGTAAGCAACGCTCGTGTTGTTTTGCCAGTTTAACCTGCACAACGGTAACCGTTCGTAAACTTTTATATAATATAGTGTATTATGAGAACAGTTTTTTCTATACATAATAAAATATTAATTGTTATATATGTTTGTATGAGCTGTTATTATTATGCTCGTAATAATTCTTTATACGGATAGTTTGGTTATATATGTTTTTCTGTTTGGTTGGTAAAGGCTAAGTGATACCAACATTAGGCCATAACACATGCGCCAATACTTATATTTAATGTCTTGAAAGGTATTCATTGTAAGCCTTAAAAATGTAATGTGTTTTCAAAACTAAAAAGGAAGTCTTATTTTTACTACAAATATCCTAGGATGATATCCAGGCAAGAACTATTTGGATATAATGTGCCTTATTAATGTTTATATTTGCCCTTGGTGGTAGGCCTTGGTGCAAGCTCGACTGGGTAGGTACCACCCACTCATCAGATAATCTACCGCCAAACAGCAGTAGTCAGTATTGTTGTGTTCCGGTTTGAAGGGTGAGTGAGCCAATGTAACTACAGGCATAAGGGACATAACATCGCCAATGCGCCACCAACCTTGGTCGCGCGTTGGCGAAGTAGGGAATGGTTAATATTTCTTACAGCGCCATTGTCTGTGGGCGTCTGTTGGTGTGGGCGGGCGGCTCGTTACTGCCCACTTCTCATCAGAGATAAAAATGTTTTTTTCGACGTTGAAGTAAAATAATACGAAAAGTAGGAATCTTTAAATATATTATGAAACTATGAAATTACCGTTAAATTAAAATAAAATTGGTGATAGAGCTGGACTGTTAAGTACAGGTGATACATACCCGTCTGGGTACTAGTGTCCTCAAAGACAAGTGAAAGTCGTGAGATATTTTTTTCGCCATTAGTTTTTGTGTGTATGTATTAGTAATTCTACATATTATTGGACCAGTTTGAAGGGTGAGTGAGCAGTGCTACTACAGGCATAAGGTACATAACATTTCTGCTCCCAAGGTTGGCACGAATAGTTAATATTTCTTACAGTGCTAATGTCTGTTGGCAGTGGTGACGACTTACCATCAGGAGACCATTTACCAGTACTTCCAATTTCAAGACTTTGGGCTATTACTGAGAATTTTTTGACGGAAAAAGCCAACAACTTTGTATCGACCAAATTTGGAATTTGAACCCGGAACCTCGGAATATGTGGCCTTATATCTAGCCAACGAGGCGTATTAAGTATTCATGTAAGATGATTTTATTGTCGCTAATTAATATTTTTAAATAATGTTTGCCGATATTGTGTTCGTTTTCGTGTTAAAAATCCCAAGCGTTACCTAATTTGGTTAACATATACCGTTTAAAAAAAACTAAGCTGTAGGTAACGGAGGGGTCATAGAAATTTAAATTTTCGCTCTCGACAAATCCCTCGGGTAGCGCGTCTAGAGGGGGAACAAGCGCCAATAAAGTAAATTAAAGATTAATAATATATTGTCTAAATATAGGTTTTAAGGGATACCCGTATGCAAATTTGTTAGAACCCCTAGTGAAATCAAATACAGCTGGGCTACGAAGTATCGTAGAAATTATTGACGAGCAAGGGAGCCATACGGGAAGTGCTTAATTAATACCTTTTAAATGAAGATACATTAACAGCCTGTAAATTTTCCCTGTGCTGGGCTAAGGCCTTCTCCCCCTTTGAGGAGAGGGTTTGGAGCATATTCCACCACGCTGCTCCAATGCGAGTTGGTGGAATACACATGTGGCAGAATTTCGTGAAAATTATATACATGCGGGTTTCCTCATGATGTTTTCCTTTACCGCCGAGCACGAGATGAATTATAAACACAAATTAAGCACATGAAAATTCAGTGGTGCTTGCCTGGGCTTGAACCCGATTTCATCGGTTAAGATGTACGCGTTCTAACTTCTGGGTTCTGGTTCTGGGCCATCTCGGCTCTACCTAATACCTTTTATCACACGTTAATCAATTTCGTTACTAAATATAAAATTAGCTTAATAAAACTACATGAGATATATTTTGTGTAATAATAAAACAATGTAAACCTTCTCTCTTAATTTAATTAACTATAATTAACCAACCGAATTTTAAGTTCCAAAGAACCTAAAATGCAATAGAATATTTCGTTTTCATTTCAAAAAATAAACTTCATCTTCGGCACCCGACTTCAAGATGGTTTATTATGATAGTCCATCACTCTAATTCTCACTTTTTTTTTGTCTAACCCGTCCAAGACCTTAATAAATTAAGCCTAAATGGACGTTAAATATATGTGTCGTTTGGTTGAATGTCCGATGCGATATGTATTAAAAAATACTGGATTCTCTGAGGTTGACACGAATGGCCACCAGCAGACACAGCACCTGTAGAATGCGACTATCGCGCGGAGAGATATAAAGCCCACATCGTCCGACACTTTTTAGGTAAACCGAAAAAAAAAAACCGGCGACGCTATTTTAATTGACGTCGGACGCCCATTAAAAAGAACCTTTTCTGAATTAATTATTCGGAGACTTTCGAAATGGGAAATATTCGGAATGTACTCACGGTAGCGGTATGCAAATAATTCTTGGCCACATTTGAAATTGGAACACGCATATGTTATAAATGAATGTTAGTATTTAGAATTGTTCATATTTAATTAAATTTATCGACCAGAATTAATAACTATGCAGTATTTCCCGTACAATTTATCGCTCAACAAATAAAAGAGGATTGTTGTATTTGTTATTATTCACATATCTAGTCCTCCATACGGAAACTGTAATCTTGGGCATGTATTAAGAAAGTTGCCCGAATCTTAAGCGCGGGGGTAACTAAGTTTGGTCGTAATATTGCTTCTACAAAAAAAAACTTTAAGAGCAATAATAAGTTTCGCATATCTATTCCACTTAAGTCATTCTCTTGTGGTATTACAGCGAATTGTTTTTTCCTTTTTTTTATTTTAGGATCGTAAGCGACAATTTTTCGCCCAGAGACGGCACGCTCGTTAATGCACCGTCAACAATGAGATTTAAGATATTAAATGTTTAATACTTGTAAATCACTTATCCTTTGATACATATTAATATATAGACGATATATAATTTAATCAGCAATAAACATGTTACAAGTTATAGTTTTTCTATTCAATAACAGATACGGAAAATGAAATATAAACGTTCACAAGGCGTAATATTACGTCATATCTAATATAATCCATTGCAACATTTCTGAAAAACAAGAATTAATGTTTATAAAGAATTTGCTTACGCTTTACGCTCGCGTTTTAAGGATCGGTAGTCAAGTGTTAGGCATAAAGTAACGTATTCCTTCCCTAGCCATTCCTTAGGGTTCAAGCTTGCTCCAAATATTAAGAACGTTTAATAGTTTCGCCGTGAACGGGCAACAGACAGACAGAGTTACTTTCTCATTTACAATATTATTATAGAGTAAAGAATTAATAGAAGTAGCCTAAAAAAAACTAATCTTTAAATTAAGTTATATGACGTCGTTTACTAACTAGACATTTAGGTTTAATTTTATTGTCTTAGTTAAGTCTAAAGTAGGTACTTTAAGCTCGCGATGTGCTCTTAGAGTATCGTAGTAAACAAATAAAAAAGAAAAAGAATGAGACATTAGAAACAAAGTTAATAAGAAGCAATAATTGCGTCTCTCTTTAACTAAAGTTGAAACTTTCACCGTTCCACGCATCGCACCCATTTCGTCCGTCTCTGAACCAGAATCTCTAAGGCAAACTTTTAATAGTTTTTCTTTATTCAATCAACATATTTTCGCTCTTGGACACTTCTCTCGTTTGCCAACAATTTGTTTCGGTACTTTTTTCTCTCGCTGGAGATTCACTCACAACGTTCCTAACAAATTTGGTCTCGAGGGTGCTTTAAAAAGTTTCGACTTGCTCTGATTTAGTCTAGACGGAATATTTTATCACTGACTTTGATGACACCAACTTTATAGACACTCGATAGTCTTCCAATAACATTTATCGCGCTATCATTTTTAATATCCATCGGTTTTATGGAAATTTCAATCTTGTAATATTTTTTTATTTGTCATTTATTTTACAACAGGAAATGAACTGGAACAAAGTCTTATCGTTCTTAGAGATCTTTACTAGACAACGTTTTGTGATTATTTCATTCTGTTTCATAAAAGATGCACTTAAAGTAAGCAAAACAACATATTGTGCGGAATCGGTTATGTTATTATAAAAGTCGTTTTCAGCAATATTACTTCTATGAGCACTACCGATGTGTAAAATCACGTATCAGTTCCGGCAATTTTCAACGCTAATTTAATGCTCCACTTTCATTCGTTACCGTCTTCGTAACTCTAATATGCGTGAAAGTGTCAACACATTGGGCAATTATTTTTTTAGGAAAAAGTGATAAAATAATGCGTGGGACGTGTAACCAATTAGAATATAAACGACAATTTCTTACACAGCAGAAAAAATTTTTAGATGAACCTATTTAAGTTTTGGAAAGACCAAACAATTTGAAATACGATCGTAATAACGCTGAAATTTAATAACAAAATTTAGCATAAGAATATAAATTACACTAATTAGTAATGGTCTGTGACTTGGAAGAATTCACAGAATTAATTTTATAAACGAATCATGGCATGTAAACACCAGTAGCACTTCCATAATTATAAACATATAGATTAACACATTCAGCGAAATATGAAGATAAATTACTAGGTGAAATACTGCAATCGGAATGGAAAGAAGTAAAAATCAGCGTAGAAGCTATTGCGGGCTCGTGACTGTAATACCAAATGAGTAATTTTGAGATTCTCTAGATGCCCGCACAGCGAGGGAGCAAATGTCAGCGTCTAATAGCATTTCGAACATGATAGAAACGCGAGCGTAATCGAACTTAGTTTTAACAAAAAGTCCGCCAGTCTCGTTATTTGCTTTTGTATTACAATACAATAGCTGCAAATACGATACGGAGTTCTCGGTTCAAATTTTAAAAGTTAAATTAGTTGTATAATGTTTTGATATTTTCGTTATAATATATTTATCTGGGGATTTTTAAAAATTTTACAACTTTGCTCTGATTAGATAATACTGATTTAGTTCCTAAAGTTAATATTCGATTTGGAGTTATCGATTATATATCTTGAACGCTCAATGTGATGATTACAAGTTAAATTATATATATAAGTAAGTAAGGGTCGGTGATTTAAAAAAAAATCAAATCATGCTTTTAAAATCTGTGAAGAATTGTGTCGCGCAAGACACAACAAATGAGCAATATTTTATAATTCCGTAGGGCTTTATGCAAGTCTGTCTGAGCAGGTTCCACCCACTCATCAGATATTGTACCGCCAAATAGTAATACCAACCTAGTATTGTTGTGTTCCAGTTTGAAGGCTAAATGTGCGAGTTTAACAACAAGCATAAGGGACATAATATATTATATCTTAAGTTTGGTAGCGTATTGGTGAATGGTTAATATTTTTTACACCGTCAATATCGGTAGTGACCACATAGTGATAACATAAAAAAAACTCATTCGACAAAATTAAAAGTTAGGAAAAACACTAACAATTTGAATGTTTCGCAATTCAACATTAAATAGAAGGATAATAATTCAAAATAAGTACTTAACTAATCGTCCGCACGGAGCACCGGTAAGTTTATCGTGGTTTGGCTTAAAATGTATCTTGTAATTATTTCAAAGATAATAGAGACGTAATTGAATATAATTATATAGGACGCTTAAGTAATTGCTTATTAGCATGTAAATTAATCGAAAAATTTGTATCTAGAGACAGTGATTTGATTGCAATCTAGTCTTAATTAGCCAGTATATCAATTAGCATCGAATACAATTGTCAATTAAGCTATAATGTATTGATTACACATAATTTGTACTCTATAATGATATGACCGGACAATGAAGTAGTAATTAATTTGTTTACGCTAGGTTTCTGTTCTCTTTGATATTAGCGAAATTGATGACACTCTCACAGAAACGCAGCACGTATACATTGTAGAATTCAATTAGATGCATAATGTTTCTATATCATATAATTTTAAAAGATCTTAAGGTCATATACAGGGTGTAATTTTTATAACAAATATAAAAATGTTTGTGTTTTTGGATAGAATGTGCTAATATATCTCTTGATAGACAAAAACCAATTGCCAATTAATGTTATTATAAGAATTGAACACTATTCCTTATATTAAAATTACTCCGCTAATTATTAGACCTAAGATATTTGGCCCATGTCCATCCAACCAACTGGCTCACATGGTAAAATATTTTTGAGGCCGCATTATTTACCCATAAGACCTTGCATATAGCCCAATCTATAGGATTTATTTAAATGTAAAAAACTTAATTGAAATATATTTTTTTATATATTAGGATTCAATTTAAGTTTTGTTTTAGTATACGAAATAAATTACATAGTTATTAGTTCCACGTCAGACAAGGATGTTACATTTAAAAACTAATATATTTGAATATGATGAACGTGGTCCGAACATCTGTTTTCTGACGCTAAGCAAATAGCGGAACAGATTGTCACGAAACTAACAAATTTCATTACAAAAAATCATGGCTCGGAGAAAATGATTTATAAAGTTATTTCGGATACGATGGAATGTTTACTCAAGAACGCTTTAGGTAACGGTGTTGAATTTCTGTACTACCGATTTGTATTTGAGATATCAATTTACGTATACTTTTGTTAGTATAGGAATAATAACTATTTTATTCGATAATTTGTGAATATATAATTTTGACTAAACGAATATATTATTAAATAGTTATTAGTTAATACTTTGAAACACAGTGTCAGTATAGTTATTTATTTATATACATGTAACTGAACTCCTCCGAAACATACATTAACAGCCTGTAAATTTCCCTCTGCTGGGTTAAGGCCTCCTCTCCCTTTGAGGAGATGGTTTGGAGCATATTCCACTACGCTACTCCAATGCGGGTTGGTGGAATACACATGTGGCAGAATTTTGTTGAAATTAGACACATGCAGGTTTCCTCACGATGTTTTTCTTCACCGCCGAGCACGAGATGAATTAATTATAAACACAAATTAAGCACATGAAAATTCAGTGGTGCTTGCCTGGGTTTGAACCAGAAATCATCGGTTAAGATGTACGCGTTCTAACCACTGGGCCATCTCGGCTCTCAGAAACGGTTGTAGCGATTTCGATGAATATTTTTATGTCAAATTGAGTTGGATGGATGGATAATGACATCCTGAAAGGCTTAGATTAGAGGTGATGGTTCTCCGATCATGAAGTAAATATAATTATTACTTTTACCCGGACGAAATCCGGACGGACAAAAATGAAAAGTTTTTGGTATAAACTAACTATTTTGTTTTTGGTATATAAACTGTAAAGCGTTGTAGAAATTATGATATAGTATATATTATTTATACAATAAGCGGACCACTCATATCTGTAAGAAGTAAGAAGTTTTAAATATTCTTTACTCGCCAGCGCCACAAACCTTAGACCGGCAAAATAAAACGATTCAAAATTACATAAGTTACGACTGTAAATTCTCAGAGTGCGTGAACTTTTATTCATCAAATTTTTGAAAGAGAGAATGAAAATATATAAAAAGGTTTATTACTCAATCATTGCATACAGAAAATGGGATAAAACTTTAAACTAGATATCAGAATAATAATTACTATTAATATTGAAAAAATATATATATTTCGAGCACTCTCTGCTTAGTTTAAATAATAATAGTAAATTAAAATCAATAGGAATCATTCAAATCCGTGCAGCTATTGGTGAGTTTCAAAAGCACTTTGTATAAAATTCTGTTTTTGCAGGTAAAAAAATCAGAGACATATCCGCCAATCCGCAATGGAGCAGTGGGGCTCTGTGGCCGTCTGTTTAATAAGCAAAGAGGCCTATACTCTATTCCAACCATACGAGGAGAAAAGCCAAATAAACAACATTTGACAGAAAACTCACGCGGTATCAATGGAGAAATTGAATAATCTATGATATTTACTATGGTTTTACGAAAGGATGGCGTTTTGTACGACGACGAAAATGTTATCGGAATTTTAGAAGTAAAAATAAAGTGGAAATAAGTAAAATAGTGTTGTGTTTTATAAACATAATATTAACTAATAAACTCTTATTAATGCACAATATAAAAATACGTAAATCTAAGGTTTGCTCATCCTTTTTCCTACTTCCATTGGTATAAGCTATCGTAAATATCTTAATCCCTTATATTGTAAAATTAAAATCTGTTACACAACATTATAATAAATATGACTATATTTCGTAAATCTTAAATATACTTTACTATAAAAACTTCTAATTTTCTAACTCATTTTCATGTCATTCCTTATTTTTATTATATTCGTGTCTAAATATTTTACCCTACACTTTTTGAAACAGCTAGGTAAATCACTCAGCAATCAAAAAAACAATAATATGATGGAAAGTTTTCTTTTATTGGAAGTTGGATTGAGCAATTTCTTAGCTATTGAGAATAAAGATAGTTTTATTATTTCTACTGTATTTATTGTGTCATTTAAGTAGAACACAAATCTTCTGTTATAAATGGCATCCGATTTAAAAACAGAATAAACACTCGTCTTTAAGTGTTACAAGTAAATAAGACCATAAATACAAACCAATAAATAATATCGACTGTATCTAACGTAAAACATTTGATTTTATAAAAGGATTGTAAATGAAAATGAAAAATTATGTTCATCGTAAATATTTATCGTAGTAAAATTATGTAATAAACAGATACTGAGTTCTAAAATAATGATCTTTATGATAATATAAGTATCATACTTTATGGTTAAACGCAGTGGGATACTTGCGTAACTGAAGTGAGACCATCATTTTAGAATATCATATCAATAAAACCTCTGAATGGATAAATAAAATATAAATCACAAAACCGCTTATACAATCTCAAAGTTTTGTATTCTAAGAGTACCTATAGGTAAATTCTTTTTGAAATTTGAACGCATACGTTCGTCAAAAGGAATTTTCTCGAATGTGTATTGAAATGTGCAAGCTCGCAAAGAGTATAGCGACAGCCGATTCAGTCCATCGAATCCTTTAAAAAAATATCGGTCATATGTTGTCAGCTAAAATATCGATATGATTTTTAGAGGAATGCGGAAAAAAAAGCAACTGAGGTATTAAACACGTTACCAAAATCTATTGAAAAAAAAAGCAAGACATTTTTATAATAATTGTTCGAAATGGACACTAGAAAAGTAGTTCGTAAATTTTCTCTTTAAATTTTTGTGATATAATTTCATCATTCTGTACTTCTAACATTCAACCGGTTTAAAGGCTTTACAGAAAAATCCAGTTCTAAAGGTAAAAATGAAAAGCTCGTTATTCGACCCAAATTGTGTACGTAAAGCCAAGCTAGCCGTAAACTTTCGGCGCTTTAACGAGTAACGTTCAACTTAATCTCTGATAAATTGAGTGACTTCTGAAACTATTATAGCATTTGTTTGATATTATTTTTTAACAGACATACTTTCAGTTTCTAAACCCTGGTCAAAGTCTGATTACCTAATTAGCCTCTGGAGGCTGATTGGTTGAACGTAAGTGTTGACGCTATATTTGACCAATGAGCGTTAAGTATTTATTTAGACGATTAAAATTTAAGACAAAAAAATCGTCTGTATTTTTTTGTTTGTATTTACCGAGATATCTCTTCCAAGTTTAAACTGATTGATGTTTTCTTATTGATTAGTTTATACCAAGAAAGTTGATTTATTTATTTTAATTCATAAAAATACTCCGAGTAATGTCTAAGTGATTCTAGTTGTGTTTATGTTTCTCGAAATATGAATATATTATGATTCGAAGTTTAAAAATGTTCCTTTTCGTTAAAGATAAGTTTATGTCATGCTCCATTATAGTGAAAAATATCGTGAGGAAACCTTTCTGTGAAGTAATGTTGAGACTTGTTTATCCCGCAAATTGCGTTTTTGTAACACTCAAGAAACAAGTAAAAACATTATAAGAAAAATTATTTATTGATCTCAAAATTCCTAGAAATGACAAAATTATGAGGCTATTAATAATTCAGTGCGGTTAAAAGGGTAAGCTTCCTTATCGAACGGGTACAAATACTTCTTAAAATTTAAAAAACCGGACAAGAGCGAATCTGACTCGCCAACTGAGAATTCTGTACAAATTTATAGGAGCATATTATTAAAAAAATGAAAGTACATAGGTTCAAGGCTCTTTCATATGATACCCCATATGGTATGGTTAACTCAATTCAAAATTAGGACTGCCGTTCCTGTCATAAATACCCTATGTTTAATGATTAAATTAAAAATGTATAGTATTATATGTGTATGCATGTGTTGTTTTTACATTTTTGTCTAAACTTGTAGTATAAAACGGTATCACTTGCCAAATTTCATAGTTCCAGATCAACGGAAAATACCCTATAAATTTTGATTTCCTCGAGAGCGTCGTTTTTTTGCGGCATAAACGTTCGTATCTTTTTTTATGTAAACTTATGACTTTGATTTTATAACATCTTCAAGAGACTGTAGACTTGATTATTTTAATTTCAACACGATACCTTTACGCGTCCCCGAGATAAAGGGTCTTGACCGATCCTATAAGGGGAACGATATTTCCTTTTGAGGTACGGAACCCTAAAAACAATTCGAAAGAAAACGCAAAGTGATTATATATAAATATTCTATCTAATACTGCATAATTGAAAAGCAAAACTGCAATAATGACTAAAGCTGTATGGCTGTTGTTGCATTCATATCAATATGATGTTGTTTGTTGTCGCCAAACTATTTATCATATAATGGATGCAAATAGTTCGACTAATAGTCTTAGACGAGCATGTTTGCTTTATCAATTTATCACTCGGAAGATATTGAACCTAAATACTCCTAGGGCTTTTGTATTTGCATAATCATTAAGTATCAGACGTAACCGAGAGGCGCCGGATAACCGTGTGCTTAGACGCCTTAATGTCTTTGTAATAAAGTTCATATTACTCTGTTAAGCGTATCTTGCAGCAATATTTCGTATTAGTTCGAAGGCAGATCGTTTCAGCAAATTGCCTCTCTATATGCAGAGAGCGGGCAAGCCGATTTTCATTAACTGCTTAGAATTGCTCGTCCATCTAAGTATGAGTGGTCTTCAAATAAAGATATTCGATCACATCTTTATTGGTTTGTAAAAAAAATGAATATATTTTTTTGTTTGAATTCAGTATTTTTTTTGTTTTATAATAGTCATTAATCGATGTAACGATCTATGTTATATCAGTGTTGCCAGTTTGAATATATTGAGACAAATATGCACAAATAGGCAAATATGGACGTAGCACGTGTTACATACTTAATAAAGTTTTCGTTTAGTTTTAGTTTAAACTTATTTATTTTAATTAAATTATCATAAATAATAATAATTGATATTAACGCCATAGGTACTGTACTGCGATTAGTAGGTCTGTCTAATAATAATATGAATCGAAACTTCGTTTCTAGTAAATGATTACCGAAGATAGGGTCGCTGAGTTTTCATGTGTCAAATCCATGTGTGTATAAGTCATCTCATGCTCAATAGTAAAATAAATCATCGTAAATGAATCTGCACAAATTCTACCGTATGAGTATTTATCCACATCGAAACGGTGTTATAGAATATCCCTTCGAGGACTTAAAGCCATTCAGAAGGAGTTACTATTTTTCTTTAGTTTACGTGTAGATTTAATCACGTTATCTTCGTTTACCGACAGTAAACTAACTACAGATTACTTAGCAGAAATTGAATCCATATTTATTAGATTGTAAAACAAAAGACAGATGGAGTGTGCCAAATATTATAGTGAAGGAAAAACGAATACAAAAGCAAATTACCGGTAGTGTAAAACGACGCGCCTTTTTATTTTCATAAGTTAATAATGCTATCATTTTATTTTTATTCCTTTTTAATTACTACACATATATTTTTCATTAATAATGCCGCTTCGATGAATTCTTACATAACCGAAGTTTACATAAGAAAAGTTAACAATTACTTAAATGACTATGAGAAAAGTTTAAATTCAAAATAAGCATAAATTCTTAAAACGTTCCGACCTGAGCTTGTAAGGACTTCTATTAAAATTCTTTTACATTACCGAAATTGCATATCTAATTGCTCACATGCAATTTATATAGGCACTAGTAACACTGAAATGACTCCTAAAGCACTTAGGGATTTAATTAAGAAAATGCGCTTTGGGTGGCCGTCGGCCGACTAAAGGCACTTGACCGTTACTCGGCTTAACTTGTAAACTGTGTTTAAGCAAATTATCCATGCAAAATTCCTCATTCAAGTATTAAGAGACATTAAATTAGTTTGAGCCATCTGGTAAGTATGCACTTATCCGAACTTAAACTATTTGTAAGATTACAATTTTGGATTGGCCGAAATTAATGTTTTTATTTAATCAGATTCCAAATTTAAATATTTCGAAGTAGAATCTTTTTTTTTTTGTAGATAAGAACGCAAATTTCGTATATGCTACATTGTCGTATAAACATATTGTCCAATAAAATTTGCGATTACAGCGTCTAGCCATTTTAGTTGAGGCTCATTGATTTTTAGCGTACAGTCTGATATCGTTAGCGTCTTTTTAGTTCATTGAGTTTAGCTTAAAAAGGAATAAATAAATTGTATTAATGTATTACTTTCTAAGTTGCTCTTTATAAGTTTGTAACAAAATTGTACTGTAATATTTTGTCTTTATGTTATACTTGTTTCTGGTCGCGGTTTTGCCCGCACTAAAGTGATTGGTCAAGGGTAATGTCCCTTGTTGTTAAAACATTCAGTAAGTCTGTTCAGCTTGACCTTATATAATAGTAACCAATTATTGTGAAGCTACGTAGAGCTTGACATTTGATAAAATATTGTTATTACATGTATTAAATTTAATTTAATTACCTATTTAACGTCGATATCTTTAAGTTTATCGTATAACAGGATATTTCTAACGAATATTGATTATTATGTGCATTATTCAATTACTATTAGAGAAGCAAGATTTAAGATAAAAACATTGAACTTAGAAGTTATCTTTACGATTTATTAACAATATGAAACAGTAAAAAACTTAGCCTGAAAAATAAATGTGAATTGTTATTGTTCCTTATGGAATAGAATACAAAAATATCAACCAGCACGTGCGTTATGCAACATACGGGCACTTTTCGTCTCGTGGTCCCTATAAAATAAAGAGCCGGCTTTATCCGTGTACATTAATACAGTTCGAGTGATTATATGACACCTCTCAACTAATTTCACTGCTAACACAATACCAGCCCCTAAATCATGAATGAACATGAACCTGGGGTGGAATGACAACAAATGTTTGAGTAACGGTCTTTTTTTACTATCCTCTTAAATATTTATTGTTTTTTAACTTTATTTATTTTAAATATCGAACGATTTGGCTATCTTTACCATTTATTAGATTACTAGTTATTTTAAATATGGAACAGAATTTCTTTGCATATTACCTAGTGTAAAAAAGAAATATCTTTATTTTTGTTTTTTTTTTGTATCTGTATGACTAGAGTTATAATAATATGTAAATGTAATATAATTAAGCAGCAGCATATTAAATGTGTAAGGAATGATTATCTATGGTCTTTCGATCAAATAAAAATCCAAGGTTACTTTTATTAAAACGCATAAATTTCAAGCGTACATAGCGTACCTATGTATTTCGTAGCGTTATGTTTACAGGTACACATAATTCATATTTAAAATATGTTATAGTTATCTGCGATTAATTAAGTCAACCACAATAATTAAACATTGTATAAAATAATTATATTTCATACCCGTTATGTATTTGATACAGATTAAAAAGGAAAATAAAATAAAATCTCACACAGTATTATTAGTACGCATAATTTAACAATATGACGAATATGGTATATCGCACGCTTCTAAGTAGCACTTTGAGTTAAGCGTTTGAAAACGTATACGCGAATCCTACCAGATGTATCACCCTCGAAGACTCTTCAACGTATGTCACACGCAAAAAAAATATAAGGGTGTCAGACCACCAGCAGAACTAAAACGGTAAGTCCTTGGTAATCCCCAGCCTCGTATATTATGATTGTCGGACTTAATCCTACTGTATCACTAATACTTAACATGTGGCATGGAACATACATCATGGGAATCATATCGATTGTAAAACACACTAAGAAGTTATTTTGACTTAAAATAATTTATTCTTGGTATATTTATCACAGATAATTCTGTTAAAAAATCTTATCTTAATGATAATTTAGACGACTTAAATTAATTTTCTTGTATTGTGATATTCTATCTTGAAATATTTATTAGTGTTAATAATTTCAGTAATTTAAATTTTGCATAATCAAATTATATTGGCGGTCGTTTGGTTTAAATACTACTAGCTAGCAGATATAATTTAAACGTATCGGTTATTAAATTAAATACATGTTATAGCGTTAAAATTAAAAGCTTAGTATTAATTCTTTGGACTAGTTGAATTTATCCCTAACGGCTATTAACTAAACGTCATTTTAATTGAACTGTTTGGGTAGATATTCATTCATCAGATAATCAGCTGCTAAACAGCAATTCTTAGTAATGTCGTTTTCCAGTTTGAAGGATAAGTGAGACTGTAGTTTACAGGTACAAGAACATAACGTCTTTGGTTCCAATATTGGTGAGAACAGCTTACTGCACCAATGTCTTTGTCAGATGGTACAATTGCCGCTCCGCCAAACTTATACACAAAATAAAAAAATATATGTGAACTTTTCATTAATTTTTAACGAATAACACAAGAATAAATCACGCAAATAATTCGGCACTCCAGCGATCTGGTTGCATGATTTTGTTTTTAACAAAAATTCCCAAGCTAATAAAAGTGTAAACAGGAGGTCCTGTTTAAACAACAATGTTCGTTTAAGAGAGGCGTGCAAAATTTACCAGAGATATAAACAATTTTAGAGGTGAAAGTGTAAAATTTATACGTTTGTTTAATATGGAATGATAATTTAAAAAAATATACAGCGCGATGTTCGGCCATCTGTCGACATTATCTGTTTCCATTTGATCATGACGATATATATAATAACTAGTCGTCACTCGTCATCGTATATATATATATACCTTCTTTGAAGTTCAAGTTTATTTCGTACGAATTTTTATCAAATTCTGTTTGTTGCTTCCGCATTTATAATATCATTATTGACGTCATAAAACTTTCGCGTTCAAATTTTAAAAAATGTTATAAACATTGTATGAAATGTCATGAAATAGAAATTGTTTTTTTGACTATACTATAAACCAATACGGAAAAGGTTGGAACTAGCCAAGCTGCGTCCCGACATTGTATATTGTAGGGTACAATGAAAACAAGTTCTACGCTTCATGTACCAGGTGTGGTGTCGAACTTTTTAGATATTGTGGTACCCTTCCTAGTTTGAAATAGTTGAATTAATTAAACTCAAAAAATAATAATAATATCGAAAGAAAAATTTGAACAAAATGTAAAGTATTAAAAACATTTTATTTTTGAGGCAGGTTTTTTACTTGTGTTTTATTTAAGAGAAATATCATGGATTTTTTTAAATTAAAATAATGTAACCTTTAAAATCTACTAATATTACTGAAATGTATTCATAACATCAACACTTTAACCCCTTAAAGCGATGAAGAATCTCTTGCTTAGCAATAGTTATGTAAACTGTGGTCTAAACTTCCCGGTGTTTGCTTACCTAGTTTGGTTGTTCATGATAATATTATATTTTAATATTACCTTGTCTAAACTTAATTACATCTACATCAATTACTTTAAGCAACTATCGAAATAGTTCAATGAATTACATATCCATTAATGAACAGTCCTGTAAATTACTAAAACAATTTGTTGATAACAACTATATTATTTTGCTTTGAACAATTTGAAATAGAATTTATTCAAGCATTGAAAAATTATGTTTATCATTTAAATATAAGTAATCGTGCAAAATTCATACAAGTAATAACGTTAAGTTACACTGTTTCTGTTAATGTGTAACTGCCTAGTAATAATACCTGTTTTCATTTAGAAGGAAAGAATTTGATGCTCATTCCATCACAGGTTTTCAATGCATGTTGGTTGATACTTGGCAGATTTTCATATATCACATGCAAGATTCCTTAAGATTTATTTTACGTATAAATAAGTATATGATAATTCAGCCGTGATTGTTTAGACTCGGAAAGAAAATATTCAGTTGAGATTCTCGTGCATTTGGTTGTGTATGTGTGCGTATACATGAATATATGTATGTATTATTAATCACTGGACCATCTAAATGAATTAAAACATTTCAACAAGCGACAATATATCGAAGCTCTACAAAAACCAATATCAGCAATTACTAAAAAAGCAAATTACTTCTGGTTTTGTTTGAACAAACCCTTTTCAAAGTTTGCGTTTTGAAATTTATGCACCCTCTGTAGCTGTGGCATCAATAATAAGTGTAGGTTACATGCCCCATTTGAATGTTTCCTGTTGATTTTGAACATAAAAGATATAATCTACCGCGCTGGTGTAAAATAACCGTATTTTTCTTTTGTGTTATGATTCGAAACTCACCCTAGCGTACAGACGGGCGCCCATTCAGATTTTCTCTCGGTGTATTTTTTTAGTGTGTGGTTACCATGAATAATGGCCACTTACGTAACGTAACCCGATACTTTGATACCATTTGTATGGGCATATCAAGCTATGAACAATATTTTATTTTAAATTTTATTCAAATGATAGATCACTTAAGGCTAATGATGTCATTTTAAATTTAGAATACATTTATATGATTCATTTTAAATATAAAAATATCGTTAAATATTAAGTGCTGAGATGGGCTAGAGGACGTGAAGTATATCCAAAGCTTGCGGGTTCTAAGTTGACTAATTTGTGTTTATATGTAATTAAACTCGTTCTCAGTGTTTAATAAAGAATTATCTGCATTTATCGTATCAAATTTTTACATGTGTGTGGTACAAGCACTATAATTCTAAGAGTTAAGGAAGCGTGTGATTTATAGGCCGGTACTAGATACTATTTTCATAAAAATATTGCTAAATATTAAAACAAAACGAAACGACCGAAGCGAAAATATATAAAATAATTAATAAACGCAGAACGGCGTTTCATGAATCCACAGCGGAATATGTATTACAGACCACAAATTTAAAATGACATGTCATTTATACTTTAAGCAATATAAATATTTAAATAAAAAAAATAACAATTCAAATAGGTTTATTGTATGCAGGTTTTAGTAATGTATGTGTTAGTTTGAATGCTATTGTGAGTAGTATAAATTGTGATAAAATATAGGCAATAGTAAGTGTTTTTTTTTTTTAATTCATTTATTTAAGTATGATCTACAGCAGTAGCATATTATTTTAAACAGTTCTATACTAAGTAATATTTTCATATTATGAATCTGGCAAAAATATATTGTGCTGAAATATCATTGTTTTCAGGATATTTAACAAACACAGTTTAGCACTAGATGTGGAGGCAGATTCCGAGGTCGTGGATTCAATCACCCTGTGCACTTGGTGGTACGGCTTTGTGCAAGCCCGTCTGGGTAGGTAACACCTTCTCATCAGATATTCTACCGCCAACCAGCAGTACTCAGTATTTTTGTGTTATGGTTTAAATGGTGAGTGAGCCAGTGTAACTACAGGCACAAGGGACGTAACATCTTAGTTCCCAAGGTTGGTGGCGCATTGGTGATATAAGGAATGGTTAATATTTTTTACAAGGCCATTGTCTATGGGCGGTGGTGACCACTTACCATCAGGTGGCCCATTTGCTCGTCCGCCTATCGATATCATAAAAAAAAAAAACTATAATATGTTGGCTATCTTGAGATTTGCTGCCGAGGCATCATGAAGCATCATGAATTGTTACAGAAAATGTAGTAAGTTTATTACAACGAGTTTCTTAACTCACACACAAACATAAACACACACATACTCATTCACACTCATACACAGGCATATTGCTCTTAGGTTTGGTCTTACTTATTTCTATTGTTTTAGAAGATTGTACATACATTTAATATTTTTGTAATGGACGAGCGGGCCGTCCTTACACTAGTCCTTACTAGGTTTTGATTCTTAACCTGTTATAGGTTATGTATTGTATGTAACACAATAAACATTTTTATTTATTTATTTAGATTCACAACATGTTTACTAATAAAACTTATATATTTTTTAGATTTCACCGCAATCGGTTTTCAGTAATTAATACAAATGTATTTGGATAAAATGGCTTGGAAATCCCCAATAAACTTGTATGGAATTAGTTAATTGCAGTAAAAAGGTGCTATCATAGAAACTACAAATATTAGCAATAGTTAAACATATAGTACATAAGTGATATAAATTATCATAAACGACTGAAGTTTTCTATTACTTTTTAGTGTCATTGTTGTTATGAAAGATAGACGTTGACCTACAGAAGGTAAAACTTCAGCAAATATATCGTGATGGGTAAAAATATTTTTTTTGAAATTTACATATAATCAATTCCAATTGCTTTAGAATAAATAATCATAGTAAAATATTTGATCCATCGTAAGGTGACATCTCGAATGATAGAGAATGTTATATAAAAGCCGATACCGAATTTACGACTTAAAATATAAAACACCCAACGTAAACAAAGCCGCAAAAATAAGAATAAATTGGTAGAACATCACATTGCGTATTATACTTAGACTAAGCAGAGATTTAGTTAAGTACTAGGAAGGTTTAAATGTGTTTACCGAAGTAGCACTTAGGGAATGCAGCGAATGCATGCACAACAACGTGTTAGCCGATTATTACGTGTGAAACACTTGCATAGAATAATGGGCATCATAAAACGGTTGGAGAAATACTCATCTATCCATCGACACGGTACGGATACGTAAGCATGAAGCTGAACTTTTTAGTTATCTCTTTGGATTTTTTAGTTGAAATAAACTTTACGTAAGTAAGAAACGAATGTAAATAAATTTAAATTTGGAACTGGAAATACGAAATTTCTTTCCAGCGAATTAAGTTTTAAAAAATATTTTTATACTTAAATAATGTTTCTTGCAAATGAACGAATATTTTTTTCTTATGTTTAAATGTAAAAAAAATATACCTAATATAATATGTAAATGTGACATAATATATATCTGTGTAATTCTAAATCTAATTTATAGAGCTGTGATTTTAAATTATTTTTAATATAAACATATATAATAACTTATTAGATATATATAATTATATTTCACAAACAAATGCCCTCTCCATATTAGTCCTACCCAAAACGGAACGGAGAAGTGCGGTATAAGTAATTATTACACAATATTCCCGGAATCGCTATTTGAGATGTTTCCTGTTCTACTCCCGGGGGCGTCTTAATGTTTCAATATGTTTACAAGTGCCTGTGAATGTCTGAGAGGCTAAGATGAGTGATTATCTATGCTAATGTAAAGTGGTTAGTAAATAAATGATATTCAATTGTTTAAATTACGCCAAATATATAGCATTTAATACTTTTTAAGCGGCAGATCTGTTGGTATATTCGTTTTTATTTCATATCTGACTAGTTCTCCGACCCAACTTCGTACTGTAAAATTCGTGAAAAGTTATTCCTCCCACTTCTTCTTTGAAGTAGATGTTTCCAAAAACCGTTTCTTAAAAATCGTCCGCATCGCAAAAGGAGTAGCTTTGCTATTTAAAGTGAATCAGACCTCTAGTTTCAGAGATGTCATGATGAGTCAGCGATATTTCGCTTATATATATATATACACATAGAGATTACTGGATAGTACCTAAGTGAGAGTTTGCAAAGTACTAACATAATTAAACATAGTAAAACCTACCGAGCCTGAATTTCAAATATCTTAAACATATTTTGTATGAAAGAAATCATAAGACCACTTATTTTATTGCATTTTATTTTAATAAGACTGTCTTAATTATATTTTTAATTTGTCAATATAATGTTCAATATATTACATTAAGGCCTCCTCTTCCTTTGAGGAGAAGGTTTCGAGTATATTCCACCACGCTTCTCCAATGCGGGTGGGTGGATTCACATGTGGGGGAATTTCGTTGAATGTAGGTTTCCTCACGATGTTTTCCTTCAGCGCCGAGCACGAGATGAATTATAAACATATATTAAGCACATGAAAATTCAGTGTTGCTTGACTGGGGTCAAGATGCACGCGTCCTAACCACTGGGCCATCTCGGATCGGTAAAGATGTGTTCGCTTCGAATTTCTAATAGACAAATTATCAGTTTGTGTTACTTCTATTGGTTTTCCTGTTAATGAATCCTATTAATTATCTATTCCAAAGTTAATCAACAGATGCGTTCGAGAAAGTGAAGAGGAAGCTATAAATTACACACCAAGTGGTTGCAAATCGAACCACAGTGAAGGCATGTGTGAACTCGTTAAACACGTGCTTAAACAAAAAAAATTCAAGTACTTTTCGCACATGCCAATATTAAGGGCATTTTCGTAGTTTTCGTATGACTGGTGTGTTACTACAATAGTATTTAGATAACGGCACCTGCCTTGTTAGTGTGGGCATATAACGTTACAGATGTCTTTGAGATGAAATGAGAAGGTTGGAATACTTGATTCTGTCAAGGGATTCACAGTGGCAGTTCTGAATTAGGAAAGTTGACAATATTGGGGCCCTTGGTTACATGCTTATGGAAAATGATATCTTTGAATTTCTACCGAGGAAGAAATTCATCCAGTCAACGGGATTTTGGGAATATAATCTATAATATTATTATAAATACGAAAATAACTCTACGTCTGTCTGTCTGTTTAACATTAAACTTGTTTAAAACAATAATAAACATTGTTTTATGCATAAAATGCAACAACAAAGGGGCCTTCTCAGTAGAGAAAGCGTAACAATATTATCTAACAAGTAAGCGACAAAGCTCAACTGGTAGGACAGTGTATAATGCTAGTACACTTGCTCGAATGGCTTAACCAGCTTATTACAAAGTTGCCGTAAGGGTGTCCTCTACAACCAGTGATTATATAAACGATAAATAAAAAATATTTTTAAATAATATTGTTTATTTATCGTTCGAAAGTAATATCGTTTAAACAATAAATAAAATAATTTAAAACAAAAACACACACACACTGAAATAATATCAATAGTTATATTTATTATACACAATTACAAAATACAGTTATGTCAAAATAAATGATATTCCAATATAGAGTATTTCTTCACCGAAACGCACTGCATCTTCTGGTATATTGGTTTAGTATATTTCAGTTAGGTATTTTATACGATAAAAATGATTTGAATTTGTAATAAAATTCAGTATGAGTTCAGTTCACCCCAATTATTATCACCATTGAATACAAAGTTAATTTCTAAAACGAGCCTCTTATTTTAAACATTTAAAATAGTACACATTAAATTTTAGTGTGAGGAAGCCTTAAATGGCAAAAACTAACATTAAATTGTTTATTCGAATTTCTCAATCGTCTATTACGAGTCAGCTCGTTTAAGTCAACGCGTACATATTATTAAAGTTATAATTTGTCCTTTGTTATATTTACTTGTGTTTAGTTGACCGTTAATTGCAGTTAGCGCTTGGATGAGTATTTGTATTGAGACCCGTTATTTTAGAATGTACGCTAGTTGGAAATTGTGATTTGCTTTCAGTGATATTTTGAATAGAGTAACAATTGTCATAAAGAGGAATCAGTTTTTGTTCGTTTCTAAGACTTGAAGTGTTGATTATCCTACAGGTTATTAAGTCTCGCGAAGTTTCGAGTTATGGTATTTTATTATGGAGATATAAGGTGAAAAACTGGGTATTTTAATTACCTAAATAATTTTAAATTGCGTATCATCGACTCATTGACGAAATTAATTTAAAAAAACAAAAAAACAATATTTGCATTTGATTTTTACTATATGAGATTTGGCAAGTAACATGAAGTATTAAAAAGTTATTTATTAATTAGTTTATATTAACAACTCTACAGTTGAATCATATAAAAATTTATATAATTTCGTTAGAGACTTGAATGACATGAAGGACTTGAAGGACTTGAATGACATCTGATGTACAGTTAACACCATTTCTGAACTCAGGGCTGTACGATTACGAGCACGTTGTAAAAAAAGGTTTACAACATTTTTTTATTGTTATTACTTTTGAGAGCACAACCCGTGTTATATTGCTTGCTTAAATATATCATATTATATTGAAGGTCACCAACCTTATGGAACATTTATTAAACAAAATACGTAAGTATACTCGCTTTTTCAGTAGTATCATATTGGGATTGAGGTTGAAAAGAATCAATTTTATATCGACTCGGATATTATTTAAAAAAATATAATAGACACAATAAGTC
Source organism: Vanessa tameamea (assembly GCF_037043105.1). Classification (NCBI taxonomy): domain Eukaryota; kingdom Metazoa; phylum Arthropoda; class Insecta; order Lepidoptera; family Nymphalidae; genus Vanessa; species Vanessa tameamea. Next base: position 2,645,568 of record NC_087319.1, on the reverse strand, counting down.
TTTACAATATAGTTGATACAACTGTTTCAATTACATGTATTGAATACCATACTAAACCCATATTTGTAACACAATTATCAAAATACACTTCGGAATAATGCCTCAGGACTTAAATAACAATGCTATCAAAGAAAAAGGGATCTTGACGGAACGGAGTCTAGCGTTAATCCGTATAAGGAGTTGTCGTGTCGACACGATTTAAACCCGTACCTCACATTAATACCGGCCCGAGGCTGATCTGCTATACGTATACCCGTGTACTGCAAATAACGTTAAAGTATTCTATTATATTGGATCCTTGCCTAGGGCGTAGAAACGTCCGGTACTAACAAACAAGACGGTATTCAATAGACGAAGGCCGAAGCTATATGTAAGAAAATCGGATGTTAATCTTTATATTCGATATTGTTTTAAGATTGTGTACTTCACAAATTTTGATCGTAACGTATTTTGAGCATTCGTTTTTTATTTAATTAAAAAATAATAATAATTGATGTATAATTATAATTAAAATTGGACCTTCTTAGCGTCTAGAGTTTCAAATAGTATTTTAACGTAACCTCGAATTGCTTAACTAAAATGATTTAATGTCCAGCCTCCAAATCAATCTCACCAAGCATATAATGTATGATCAATTAAAGAAAGAAGAACTCTGACGATAACGAAACTTATTTTTTTAAATTAAAATTAAAAAAAATATTTGGTATAATAAATCATGATTATATTATACAATAGTATCACTGTTATTCTAATTCATTTTAAAAAATAGTAGTGTTAATTAATTCGATAATGAGCTTACCTAATACAAAGGATAGCAGGTCGGATGCGTATACAAAGTATACGGATGCCAGTGTTTGTTCCGTGGTCCTCTGTGAGTGTATCGGCACGTCGAATTAGAATCTTTTTGCATAGCTCCGTACAGAGCGGCTAGCCTGTTTAACGAGCCTGTGGCCCTTTCGAAAACTTTATTAAATACCGCTAGGGTGAACAGTGTTTGAACATTTTGCACATGGATATTAGAACGCCAGAATATTGATTGATATAAACTAATATTTCTAGTTCGAAATTTAAAAGGTTTTGTTAGCAATACACGTCCCGTTGGTATTTTATAGAAAATGTTAATAAATTTTACTAATATCGATCTTATAAAAAGTTTTGACAGATTACCATATCTGATAAAAAAATATTATTTTTCAGTGTAAAATCTATTTAGCTTATAATTTATTTTATACTTTACGTTTAAATGTTGCAAGGTGTTAAATTTAATTATAATTTTGTAAACCATACAATGAGACATCCCAACAAGGTTGAAAATAACTTTAAAGTTAAATATAAATAAAAATATAAATCTTGTAAGTTTTTCTTTGTTTTTAATTACAGGTACCACGCCTAAATATCAGATAAAAAATAAATTTCATAACGACAAATATTAAGTAGCTCCTCTAACTACCTACACATTAAAAAAACAACTTCATTTACCTAAGAATTATTATTTAATCCTTAAATATATACAAATATGAAATAAAAACAGTTTCTGTATAAATCTTGATCTTAAAATAGATGCTTGAATATTTTTTCACAAATTAAAATGAAAAACCAACATTTAATTTAAAATAATATATTATATGACGCGCGGTGTATACGGAACATTGACATTGACCGTTTGGATATTAAATCAAATAAATAAACATTGGGCAAAATAAATAAAAATACAGAATTTTGTTAATATAATAATATATATTTTATTTTCATTATTATAATAATATATTGTAAGAAAGTAATATGCTCCATGCAAGGGAGTAGAAACCGGCGCCGACAGGGCACACGACTGCATCAAAAGTTATTATAAAATTTAACATCTAATTATTATAAAAAAAAACTATTATACATAGTTAATGTAAATAAATTTCGGACCGTCGCTTATTAATCAAAATAGACAAATACCTAAGCATTATATATGTGTAGATATATAAATAATAATACGCGTATATTGTAAAGAAAGTATACCATCAAGAGATAAGCGATATCGCGCTACTTTGTCATTTTATGGTTAGGTTATTACATATCATAGAAACAAAAGTAGAACATGTTGTATTTCGTTTTTAATTAAATAATTTTAAATATTACCACTAAAAATCTATTTAGTTACTTTAATATATACAAATACGAATTACAAATAGTCACTGTATAAATCTTGACCGCATGGAATGAATGAAAGAATGGTGGCAAGAATGCTAGCAGCATTTCCCCGTTGAATCGCAATTCCGATCATCTGGGCTAAAAATGAACCAGCCCTCCTGTCACCAGTGGAGGCAATAAGGCGAGGTGTTAGTTATTTTTATTATTTACTTAAAATTGTATAATTATATTATATTCACAAAATAAAAAATATTCAGTCATTCAATTTTATTTTTTTTTTAATTTGTGTTAGGCAGGCGGACTAGTAGTTGGGCTACGTGTTGGTAAATGGTAACCACCGCCATGAGCTAAGCGATGTTAACATATAGATATAGATACGAATACATAATATGCAATGTATAAAAGAAATTAACTATGTCTTAAATGGCGATATATGGAAAATATGAATTTATGTTCCTTGTGCCTGTCATTATACAGGCTTACTCAACCTTCAAACTCGAATACAATAGTAGTAGTATTAGTGTTGTTTAGGGGTAGAAAAAGCGATGAGTGGGTAGTTCCAATTTTACAATTAGGTACCAAGGTAGATAGAAATATTAACAGAATTATCTAATGATCGTTGTATTGATGATTAATATGTACTTCGATAGTATAGCTTATGATAGTATTCAATGTGATACAGGCATAAATAGCACCAAAGCAATATCAAAGGATTGCGAGCGCTTTGTGCCTGTCGAATTACTCAAATTCAGTATTCTCAATAAACTTTCCTGAACACGACTTTACAATTATGTATCCTCTAAGTTGACGAGTGGAATTATCCCTTAACTTTCTCGTAAAGCTGACTGAATCAAATATTCGTTTATTGAAATCTAAATTATTAATAAGTTTGAAGTTAAATGTTTTCTCTCAGACGTCTGCTTCTGATACACTTACGATGAATTAATCTTATTTCGAAACTATTTCATAAATTAAATTTTAAGCTTGGTCTTGTTTAATTATATTAAATATCAGAAACCATTTTTTTGACTTCAAAGAAATTTTAAATATAGAATGTAAATTTCATTTTTATTACGATTAAAATAATTACTATTTTATCGCAAACGTATATTATATTCCATCATGTTAATTTATGAAAAAGAGCAACTACTAAATGTTTTGCTTGTTTTTTTATATGCCGAACTAGGAACTTTAATTTATTCCTCTAAAATTACGACTAAATAAAAATTGTGATATAAGCTTGGTCCATATTAAGAACATTTTTTAAATTTAGAATGAACTTTTAAGTAAAGAAACTATCAGTTAATTTTTATTCGAACAAATTAAGAAGTATTTTATTACAAGAATATATTATATTTATTTATGTTAAATTATGAAAAAGAGTTACTACATAATTGTTTGCTTTTTATAAGCCGAACTAGTTAGCCTTTTATTAAATTTAATCCTCAAAAATTACGACTCGACAGACGACTCAATAGCCTTCTTAAGAACTAAAAGAATTACATATATACTTAAAGAATATGAAAAAATATTTGTTTATTAATTTATTTATATAAAATTTTTATATTTTTTATTCATAAGTTTTTTTTGTTCAGAAAGAAACCTACGAGTAAATTTTGTTAACAAAGCCATTGTCACGCGACAAAAAACCCTGTGAAAGTTTCTCGGATCTGCGTGTTTCCTTTTATATCCTATCTCATATCCTATTCATTAGATTTCATTTGTCAGCGCTTGCTGCTTTGATGAATTATTCAGAACAATTTGTTGATACCGATTCATCTTAGAACTATGCCTTTCGACTCCCAGAGTTCTAAAGCCATAATAGAAATCGATTTGAATATTTATTTTGTGTACTTCGCTTTGTGAGATCCTGAAGGATAATAGTGTATATTTTAGCATTTAAAGTTTACAAAACATTTCAATGTTCGATGTTTGTGGTCGAAAAAATATTGTTAACGATATCAAGGCAATATCGACGTCAAGGATGACTTTTGAGCCATAATGTTTTTTTTTTTAAATTTAGTATTAATAGTTCAATGTCTTTTTGCTTTTTTTTTGAACTAGCTATTCCGTATTCTGTTCTCTGCTCGTTTTCTACGCTAATGCTTACCAGAAATTTGTTTAGTTTAAGTGTTATTTTTTAATTATTTATTATTTTATAACTATGTACTGTTTTTTTCTCGATTGGAATATAACCTTATGACCACTAAATATGAGTCATATCTGAGAAATTAGTTCATAAAAACATATAAAACATTCATTGTAAATATGTATCTTGATCTCACTTTTTTTTTAAATCGCGCTGTAATCATGCACTCGGTTGAATGGCAGTTTGTGGCAATACTTTTTGTTACATTGGCAATACTTTACTCTAGATGATAAATGATAACTGAGTTTACTGTATTTGTTTGATCAAAATAAATACGTCATCTAACTGAAACATGTTTTTATTATTATTATATTACAAAACGATGAATATAATCAATGCAATCCTACTGAGCGAACAGTATGCCTGTTAACGGAAAAATATAATGTGTTTATACGTATGCCTTCATGCCTTGCTCAACTCATTTGATGTCTAAACAACAACTGACATTCGGAAGAAAACACGCATTCGCTGTTTGCGTTATTAGCTATTTGATTATATTGGCTTAATTTGATCAAATCCAATTAAGCCAATATAATCAAATTCTCTACCAATCAGTACATAGCCGCGTTTGGACGTTTTATCCAAATACAAATGTATTACTGGAAACTAAATTATAACATTACATTTTTACATTAACAGCCTGTAAATTTTCCACTGCTGCAATTTTGATGCCTTAAAATATAGGTAAGTGGTAGGAATCTCTCAATTAATAGAATTTCAACGCAAGAATCAGGCAAACCGTCATTAATCTGGTAACTCTTGCTTAAAAAATAAAACATTGTTGTTAATTAAATAGTATAAGAGTTAGCAAATATTTAAGACGCTCTTCACTTATTTTAAGCTCGGACTAGTATTATAAAATACGTATTTTTAGCATTAGCAGCCTGTAAATTTCCCACTGCTGGGCTAAGGCCTCCTCTTCCTTTGAGGAGAAGTTTGGAGCATATTCCACCATCTTGCTCCAATGCGGGTTGGTGGAATACACGTGTGGCAGAATTTCGTTGAAATTAGATACATGCAGGTTTTCTAACGATGTTTTCCTTCTCCACTGAGCACGAGATGAATTATAGACACAAATTAATCACATGAAAATTCAGTGGTGCTTGCCTGGGTTTTCCGCAATCATCGGTTAAGATGCACGCGTTCTAACCACTGGGCTGTCTTGGTTCTTTATTATAACATTATTATTATTAATTCAATTATCTGATAAGAATTGCTTCATAGGATTCTACACAAACTCTACACCAAGTGAAGCGTCACTGAAACGTATAATTTTGTTTACGAATTATAACATCAGTTAAATTCAAGGAGAAAAGTGTGAGAACATGTCACATCATATAACAAAATATATTTTAGGAAAAAGAAGTACGTTTGATCCCAATAAGACATTTGCCGTAACAAAACAGTTATGCTCTTTGTGGCGAAATTCAGAACAGCCCTATGGGTTTACCGCGAAATATTTCAATAATCGTTATAAAAATCCTTCATCATGCTCCTACCTTCATTTTTGATCTCGTATATATTTATTTGCTTCAAAGAAGACCAATCTTATATTATTTATATCTGCTGTAGATATATATGACTTCTTGTTACTTGAATAGACTACAGAATTTTCTATAATTTTTTTTTTTTTGTTAATGTGTCTTTTTTATAATTTGACTACTAGAAGCGAAATTGGATTACGAATATTTTATGAAAGTATAAAATGATTTCATATTCCATTTTTTTTTTCTTTAAATATTTAAGCATGTGTAACATTATTTTTAAACAACAAAGCTTTACATTCAAGTTTAGTCTCTATTATAAGACAACAAAATAAAAGTTGTACTACTGTAGTACAGTACTAGTAAATAACTGTACTGTCACGCTTAATCTCCAGGAATTGTTTTCAAAGCGTAATTTTAATTCGGTTTTAATAACTCAACATTTTAAGCATTTGCTTGGAATTTGATAAATAGTTTTAAAAACATATACAACGGAAGCCATTTAATTATAATTTATTTTTTTGCAGTTAGATTTTTTTTTCTCACACTCACTCACCAGTAATATTATTGTCAAACAGCAATACTTTTTATTACTTCATCCCTTTTTGAAAGGCCAGTACTTACTCTCAGACGTATAACCCGAAAAGGTTGGCGAAGCATTCATGGTATAAGGAGTAGCATAGATTGTTTTCAGTATCAGTTATAGAAAAAAGTGTTTTATTATTTCGTGGCTAATTTTCTCGCATAATGAAAAAAAACTACTTAACATTTATTTTATATTCCTTAGTCGATTCCAGTGAATTATTTATTCCAAGAGAACATAAAGTCTAGGTCCCTCGGATCACAAATATTCGCTACATAATATGATTCAGAAAAACATCAGAAAAGGCAGTGCTCAAGCCTTTGGATATGAAAACGTAAATTGAACTCAATAACATATCAAAGGACTCGTCAGGGATCGGTGAGCCCACGTTTCGGCCTATCCCGCTTTATCCCGGAGCTTTCATAGGCAGAATATTTTCGGGACTCAATGTTCGCCCATTGTTCTCATTTTTCATTTTATTATTTTACATTATTATTTATAATTTTCTTATATTTAAATCAGTTACATAGAATAGTCTCTCCAATTTTTGTCTTAAGTACTTTGAAATATTGTTTGACTTTTATCGTTGTACTTTAAAGTAATTTATTATTATTGTATTATAGAGCCTAATATTGTGCTCATAAGTTTGCCCTAGATAAGACTATGTTCAGCAGTGGACGAAAACAGGCTGAAGACCGTTATTAATAACAATAAAAACCATTTCATTAAAAATTCATTTATCAAAATACTACTACATTAAAATAAATCAACTTCGTAAAATAGAGTTTACTTGCCATCGTTATACGAACTAATTAACGTAATATTTCAAAAAGAGTCGAATTTCCTTTAAATAATCACAATGTATTTTATGTTATTTCAACGTTAAATAATTTTCCATGAAAATTATATTTACGACGATCGGCATATAATAACAATAAACGCCAAGCGATTATTGAATGAAAGTAACGAAAATTTTGGCATAATAAATTCGATAAGCTGGCTGTAATTAAACATCACCCACTCAGCTGTTCAACTGGTCTTCGGTATTTAACTGGTCAATTATATAAATTCGAATCGTAACGTCATAAAATTGGGAGCGGCAATAATGAACAGGCGGCACAGTAAACTATGTCGCCGTTAATATCGAGTGTGGACTTATTGGGCAGTTAGCGCTTTGCCCGTTTTCGACTGCACTGAATATAGCTACAGTACGGACAGCAAAACAGAATACGTTTTTATATTTTATTTGATTTGAGTGGATCGTTTCTACTTGTATAAATTCTTATTAAAGCAAATCTGTCACATTCATAACTTATATAAGCTTTGGTTTCAACACTTTTTGAACAATATAAGTCAGTTTAATTTTTTATTTTATTTATCCTCATAAAAAACATAGATTGGCAACCTGGAGATAAACGTAACCTACAAGGCTATGTCAGAAACGTAAAACAAGCTTTAAGAGGAAGATATATTATGTCTTAACCTTGCTCGATTGGACGTTAAATATAAATATGCTCCGTGGAAACCTCTCACCCCCTGTGCCCTGTAAGTGCGTAGCAAAGTATTATAAGTCCGTTTAGCAGTAATTTATTAGGCAACAGAGAGGCTGCATCGCAACAGGCGCATGTCGATTACGGAAAAAAATCGTTAAAAAAATATTTAAAAAGATATTTCTCAAAAATGGTCCTAAGACTCACTTGATATTATGTTATTTAATATTCTGAAGCAAATAAAAAAAAACTCGTAATAGATAGCTTAGGAAAAAACGGCTCATAACATCTTTTCATGAAATCAGAGGGTACGTTGTATGTTTATTTATATTACTTCTAATTATTTATTGTTTCGAAACGAAGGGGAAATGCTGTATGTCATGTTGGTTAAACATACATATATATTTAAAGATTTTCTGCTAACAATTACCAAAAAAAAAAAGAAATCAACGTAACTCAAATTTTGCTACTTACGTGTGTTACGGCCTTGAACCATATTTTTTTTGTCCAACATGGGATTTCAGATCTAAGTTTTGGATTGTGTCTATAATTACATTGGCCCACCCAAATGGAACTTCGTTATAAATTATATTGATATCTGGCGGTACAATTTCAGAGGGATGAGGAACATTCTAACTAGATTGCAAGTTTCGGTGTAATAGTAAATTTTAAATGACATTGCTAAAGCATTTTAAAATCATATTTAACATCTGATATTTAAATAAAGAATTATGTAAGTTTCCAAAGTTTTAAAATAGTCATAACAAAGAATTATTTTGTTCTTTTGTCTGTACTAGCGGATTAAAAAATATTGACAGAGTTGTAGCAACACATTTACAAACTTTAGGCTTTATTTTTCGCAAAAAAAACTTGTATTTTAATTCAGATGCTTTAACTGGAAAAAACGTTTTAACAAAGGCCTCATATAAACATTTTATAAGGCCTTCGATTTAAACGTTCGGAACTCGCAGTTTCAAATTCAAACTATATATATAGAGCAATTCCAAGCTTCCCACAAGCTATGGAAACGACATGTCTATGTGTCTTCATAAAATTGAAGAGTAACCTATGATAGTGTTAATATCACTGAAACCAAGAATTATTGGTCGTTTGCTCATACGACACAAATGGGTGGAGCGAAGCAGAAATTACGTCACTAACTGTTATGATTCGCGCTAAGCTCTTTAATTAAGTAGTGGATTCATTAAAGTATATACCATCCATTACAATTATAAAACGACTTTGTCGTAACTAAATTATAAGGTCAATGCCATGATTAGAAAATCCATAACAGGCTAATCAAAATGGCTAAATATGCTTGAAGTTAATAATTCGATCATGTTATACTCCTGTTCCTCGGTAAGCACATTATGTCATTGATATCTCTCTGATCGTGTTGGATTGCCGTCCCTTCAGATTGAGAGCACTTGTTACGCACATACTTGTCCTCTATATCTCCTGGGCAATTGGCTTGTTCTTAAGAGTTACTGCCGTGACCAAAATTCTATCTTCACTACATTATAACAGGACTTAGGTTGGTATTTATTAAAACATGTAAAAAAATGAGACTGGATTGGAATAATGTTGATTATAATAAGTACAATACGGTACAATACCGTATGATTTGAGTTTGTTTTTGTTGTATTTTGAGTTGGCTTCAAATAAAATAATCCGCAATAATGGGTTCTACAATGCAAACAGTTATATAAATTAATGCTGGATTTTATCAAACAATCACTGATAACAATTCATATTTATTAATAATAATAATAATTTACTTAATCGATAAATGAACTATTGGAACTTCTCAAAAGACAAACATTTCTTAATATATTTCGAATTTAAATTAGATATTTAAGAGCGTAGTTTGTAAGCGTGGGAATTAATTTTAGAACACACACATAGGTACTTTTCAATAATACAGATGCATTGTGCAGTGTATCTTACGCATCCCCGGAGATAATTAGTTGCTTGTTTTCGGTGCAACGAATAAATTAAATTTTCATTGCGCGTTCATAACGTAGGATTTATAAAAATACATTTAATTACGAGTAATGTATTAGCTGTAAGGTTGTCACTCGCAAACGCAATTATAAATTATTTGTTAGCATAGGGTGCGGTCAGAGTGCATTAAGATGCCAAATATTCATTATGATTTTTATTGTTTCAACTGCTTTCGTCTAACTAAATAATAATAATTATTTTCTTGATATTTTAAGGTTGGTAGATATACCGAATTAAATTAAAGTAAAGACTCATTAAATAATCACTTCTTAAATTTTATAAATATAAATAACGAAGTTAAATATAATTTTTTTCAATACTCTATTTTTAAGTAAAATATTCGAAAAAAGTATTTTAAATCAACTTCTCGTCCATTTCGGTACAAATACTATTTTTCATAGTGAGCAATTCGGTTTTACAAGAGGTCGCTCGACAACTGATGCGAGAATAGCACTTCTTAAATATATTTACGATGCTTGACAAAAATCACAGAATGCTATTGGAGTATTCTGTGATTTGTCTAAAGCATTTGATTGTGTAGAACACGAGACGCTTCTTTATAAGCTCAAATACTACGGTATTAAAGGTAAAGCTCTTGATCTCATTGCTTCATATTTAAGTCAAAGAGTCCAGCAAGTTTTCATTAATGGCATAAAGTTTTCTGGATCTACGTTATAAATGAGTTTTCCACAAGGATCAATTTTGGGTCCCTTTCTATTTCTAGTATATATAAATGATCTTCCTTTATATGTTAAAGGTATTTGTGATATAATGTTGTTTGTTGACGATACTTCACTGATTTTTAAGGTAGACAGGAAAAAACTGACTATGACGATGTGAACGGTGCAAAATCACAGATACACGATTGGTTTACAGTAAATAATTTAGTTTTGAATACTCAAAACACGAAATGTGTAGTTTTTACCCTACCAAATTTTAGAAAGCAAAATTATAATATATCTTTAAATGGTGGCCGTCTTGATGTAGCCAATACTACGGTTTTTTTTTTGGGAATAGCATTGGATTCCAAACTTCAGTGGAGTCCTCATTTATCGTCCCTGACAGGAAGACTCAGCTCCGCAGCATAAAAATTAACAATTGTGTCCCACGACACTCACGCCCCACCCTTATGCTAACTTGTCTATGTGTGCGTAGACATTTTGCGAAATTATAAGAGTCGGCTCGAAATAAAAATTGACGTGCTCTCACCTTGGGCTCTGGGGAGGGACTGAAAATTTATTGACAGCGATGTCGAATAATAAGTCAAAACCGTCAAATTATTTTCTCCATACTAAAATGTATGGACGACGAATGCCAAAAAGTAAGCAATATTTAAATAAAAATTACTAAAATATTGTGAGATATAATAGAAATTGAACACGGTGAACTTATTATTTACACTTTTGTGTCCCCATTTAACCAAAAATACATGTATAAACTATCCGCTAAATAGCTTAAAAAATATTAATAGAAAAGGTCGATTTCAGTGTTTGGAGTGATGTTGACGATTAATTTACCAGGTTATTGATACAAATTTTATAAATATCATGCGGTGAAACTTGAGATATATCTATTGAGATACTGAATGTTTTTTTTCATCCATAATCAATGCTCCAGTTTTAAGATATTTTAAAAATAGTAAGCGCTATTTTGGCGTTCCGCAAGGACTGTCCTCTTAAACGTAGTAACAATCTCGTAAGAGCCGTCTCTAATCCGTATAAAATAAAATCAAGTGCTTATACTTTTAGCTTAAGCTACTGAGCTCTTATAATTATTAGAAGTACTAAGGACACTTACTTCTTATTATTTTTAATATTATGTGTAAGTTATTTGTATTAATATTTTAAATGGTATTACTTTGAGCGTAATAGTTATCGGGGTAAATGCAATGTGTTTGTAAGTAATATTTGGATGAAACGTTTCTGTAACAAATAGTTTCACGAACGATTTACGAGCTCAAAATATAAGATATCAAGGTCAAATTTGAATGCATCGTTTTTACAAGTAATGACTGGATAGAACGTTTCCGTCGGAAAAAAATATTCATATTTATGTGTTAAATTAATGTTAAGATGTTAATTCATAATATTATGATGTACAACGAACAATAAAAATAAACATCAATTAATATAAAAAAAATTGTAAACAGATTTACAAATTTTTCTCGGTCTTATGGGACTAACAATATTATTATTTAGAAGCTCTTGGAACAAAGACTTTTATTATGTATGTATATAAAACATTTACCATTTTATTAAATAACATTAATGAGGAGAGTCCTCGTTAAGTATAAAATTGAAATCATTTATAGCAGACGTTAGTATGATACTTAGATATTTCATCTAATTTATCTTCATAAAACTACAGAGGAGCCTATGATAGCGTTAATATCGCTGGAAGGAAGACTTATTGGTCGTTTGCTGTTTGCACAGGATAAATTGTTCGGGCGACCCAGACGTAATACCTCAGTCTGCTCGTTGACAATATAACTGTAAGAGACAACTCAAAACAACGAATTTTAGTAATTTCATAGGATTTTTTTGCATGATATGTATATACATGCGGGATTTGACTGACATTATTTGTTGTTTCAATAGAGTTGTTACATGTAATGGTCGATCATTGAAAAGGCAACACGGTTAACACCCTTTTATAATAAAAAAATATTGATACCAAATTAATTAATTATCATGTTTAATGTGAACAATTTTGTTGGTTGTTATACACAACGTTGTATTCAAGTAGAAACAAAAATACAGTCATTATTGTTTTTCTTGTTAAATTTAATATTAAGACCTGTATTATGTAGAAATAAAAATAGAAATTGTACAAATGATGGCAGCATGTAATGGTGGCAAGAATGCTGGCAGCATTGCCCCTTTGAATCGCAATTCCGATATTCTGGACGAAAAATGAACCAGCTCTCCTGTTACCAGTGGTTAAACTCTTATTAAAGGTTTTGCACTATTACTGCAAGATACCAAGTTTTTCAACTGCAAACGGAAAAAAGACATAATTCGGAATAAAAGATAAATATTTGCATCGTTTGTTTGCTTCAGCTTGTTTGGCGGCGGCTCAGGCCCTTAAAACTGTTTCCCGGATATGAGACGAGGCCAATATGTCAACGTATGTAACGTCCTACACTAGGGCCCGTCCTCATTCCCAGGGAACCAGTGTCACTTCATCAGGTATCATGACATCATCTCGACTAATTCCACGATGCTCAATAAGAACAAGAAGGTCGACGGTAGAAAGAATCCTATTAAAATATACAGTTTGTTAAAGTCCCACTGCTGCGTAAGGCCTCCTTAAAGGGGTGTCCCTTTGAGGAGAAGATCTGGAGCTCAATGTGGGTTGGTGGATATACGTGGCTTGTTCTCATCAATCACGAGCAGGTTTTCTCATAAAGTATTCCTATACAGTGGAGCACGTAATAAATTATAGATACAAAATTAAGCACATGGAGTCATTGATGCTTGCCCATCGGTCAAGATTCACGCCTTGTAATCACTAAGCTATTACGAATTTTAAAATAAAATTAAATATTTCATCAGCTTTACCCAAAATCAAATCAAAACACAGCCACTTAAATTTTATTTTATTATTCAAAATTCAATAAAATTCGAGTCATTGTCATTCTTAAAAATTGTGATACACAATTTTATTGTATATAAATTGCCTATTTTATCCGTCTATATAGAATTTATTGTTTTATGGGACGGTTTATATAATTGGAAAAATTTCAAAAATGTTAAAAAAAAATTGATGTGCCAAAGACTACATGTATTTAAAACAAAACGCAACGGATCCCATATAGGTCGTTTCAAATAAAAAACATAACTGTTGGAAATAAAATACGAAATCGCTGACATTTTTTCCAGATCTTTTCGAGCTTGGCATATTTCATCCCTCGGAATCAGTGATAGATTTTTGACAGTCAATTAACAAATTTTATGTTACTACGTTGATTATTTTACTTTTGTCTAAAAGTTTATTAAATACAATCATCATCATCATCATCATCATCCTCCTGCCCTTATCCCAATTTTATTTGGGGTCTCACATCGTCTTTCACACAAAGACAATAGATCAATAAATGTATGCACTAGTAGTGGTTACTAAAATAATTACCTGATGATGATTTCGAGCGGACGTGGCGTCCAATCTCAAGGGAGACCAGCCAACTAAGCAGGACATAGCACACAAGTGTTTACGTACACAGGTGCACTCCCTGTACTCTGACTCTCATTATCCGGCATGATAGTACGGCAAATCCGACACGACCTGAAAAATCTCAGGAGCAGGACTAATGGCTTTTTGCCATGGGGCTGTAAATACTTCTAAACTCCGAACTACAGAATGTAAAGGAGATTTTTTCGGGAGAATAACCCAATATTTTTTTATCGGCGCAACCTCAGGCTTAAACCCAGAACCTCGGAATCTGCGGCCTTATGTCTAGCTACTAGAATAAAGACACAACAATTCCCTATAAAAAAATATGTTTTCACGGTTATTGCGTTGCCAAACATAAGAAATATTATATTATAATGTCTATTGTGTATATTGTGTTTGTAATTAAACTGACTTACTCAAAACTTACTACCGAATAAGTTAGTCTTGATTAATCACGTTAGATGCCCGCCTAGTGGTTAGAATAAGAGAGTCTTAACCAAAGATTCTGTCTTCAAACTCAGGCAACTACTGAATTATATTCCCGGGCAGACATGTCGTGATCAGCAGAACCATAAAAGCGATGAACGAGCGTTTAATTACAACTTTTCTTGCGAAGGTGTGTGTAAAAGAGAAATGGAAAAATTGTTTTAAATTAAAAAACATTTTATTTAAACATTAATAATCATTCTGTCATCGATAATTAATTGAAAATCGAAGGAAGATGGTCCGAGTATTGTCTAACTAATCACATTCCAAACATTTGTTAGATAGTTATATCCTTCTTAACGTATAAGTTAATTTAGATCAACATCTTTAAAAGTTATGTTTTTTTAATTTATATTGGTCACCACCGCCCATAATCATTTGTACTGTAAGAAATTTTAACCATTCCTTACATTGCCCGAGCGCAAACCATGAGAACTAAGGTGTTAAGTCCTCTGTGGCAAGCCAAGAAATAACAAGCCACCTTCGACAGCTTAATTACATTGGCTCACTTATCCTTTAAATCGGAACACAACATCACTAAGTGTTGCCATTTGGCGGTAGAACATTTCATGATGGTACATACCTACCCAGAGGGGCTTGCGCCAAAACCTTCCACCAAATATATACCAAGCTATAAAGTTATTCTTCACAAACGAACTTTATAATAAACGGATTTAATATTAAATGTTAAATTACAGTCAGTAAAATTTTAAAGCGTCTAAAAAGTATTGAAATCGAGAATTCGTTAATCTAATTAAGAAAAATTTAACATTTCATCCAAATGTAACAAACTTTGAATTATCCGAGTGACCGGCTAACTCGATTCGACTCTATAATATTGAATAAGTTTTAATTAAAAAGCCCGTCCCGTCGAACTTCGAACACAATTAGCGGGATTTGTCCCGGATTCCGTTGATTCAGTGCAGTTGGCTGATATTGTCCCCATGTAACAATAACACAATAGCAAGAACTTTGTACTACCAACCCTTAACGACTTGATTTGGTTTGACGAAAATACTGAAAGTTATGACAGACGAAACGAATATTATATAGTCTGTTAAAATTTTAATTAGCTATTCGCATTTTTAATCTGTTTAAAGTAACTCCAATCAACGAATAATTGGGCATTCTTTAATAAAAACTTTTTGTTTATAATATTTTTACATTGTTCCTAATTTAAACTTGATTTTTTTTTTTAAATTTACAGTCAACATTTATTTGTATAATTATTATGTGTGGAGTATGTCAATAGAGCTATTAACATATTATGTATTTGAGTTAAATTAACTACTTTAATGCATATTTATTAATGCATTTTTATACATATCGAGCCCCAGTGACATGGACAAGCTGATTTTCATGTAACTACTGATTTTATCAAACAAATAAAATATCATTTTATATGTAATTCACCTCGTGTTCAGCGGTAAAGGTTCACGAATTCCGTGTAATTTCAAATATGTATCCACAAATTCTTACTGGAACATCACGGTGAAAAATACTTCAGGTCTTCTGTTTATAACGAGAGGATGCAGATAGCTTTCCCACAGATACCATAATACTAATATATACTATACACAATGATCGCCATAGACTTTACTAAAGATAAATCGACTGCTGTTGTTCAAATTCCATTCAAAACAAACTCGCTCTACAGTGGAACATTATTACAAAGTCAATCCACACTCGGATGCAATACACGCACGAGACAATAATCACGTACAAACTTTTTATCCCTTCAAGTGGCGCCACATTAACAGACCTCTTATAGTTACCGGCTCACAATACTTATCATACATACGTAATAAATAAACCGACGACATTAAATATTTATGAACGACAATTATTAAAATTCGTGTAATATATGATATGTCAAAAAAAAAAATTTTTTTTTCGAATTTTAATAACAATGTGCCGATTGAGTAGAGATTTGTGTCTAGGACTATTGATGATCATAAGCAGCCGTACGATTACCGAACAATAAAAAAAAAAAAATTAAGACACGTGATTTATGCTATATAATTTCTGTAAGAATGATGAAAATGCAAAGGTCATCTAGACTATTATCTTTTAAGATATTTTTTTCAATCACTATTATTTATTAGCCTTAAATCAAGTTTATATTATTGTAGTTTCTATTACCGTGCTATTCTATACAGAATAAAAACAATACAACTTAAAAGTTGGCAAGGGTACACACACATTTATATCTAGTTATTTGTTTTATAGTTTGTTTTTTTTTTTTGATTTTGTATAGGTAGACGAATGGACCACCTGGTAGTAAGTGGTCACCATCGCCCATAGACATTGGCGCCGTAAGAAATATTATTAATTCCTTACATCTCCAATGCGCCAATAACCTTGGGACATAATAACTTAGTTATTATGTTCCATGTGCCTGTAGTTACACTGGCTTACTCATTCGTCAATCCGGAACACAAAAATACAAAATATTGCTGCTTGGCGATAAAATTAATGATGGGTGGGTGGTACCCACCCAGACTTGCACAAAGCCCAAGTAAATAAATAATTTTCATTCTAAGTTCAATTCTACATTACCGTGCAAATATATTTTTTTAATAAGTCGTTAAAGAAACTAGAATTCAAGAGACTTGACACGATCTAATATGAATTATTTCACCAACTCAAAAATTCCTTCACTGCCAAACATAAAATATACTACAATTATAATTACAAGTTTTCATATACTCATTGACTACCAACGTTTGAATCTTCGGTCAAAATAAACCATCTGAGTTCCTCTAAAGAGAGAAATTCCACGTTGTTCCTAAATAGCTGGGAACAATAACGTATCCGCGATGCTACTTTAATGGGTACAAAAATTTACCCTAATGATCGTAGACATGTTATTACAAGTTTTACAATTTCATTTACCTATTTTTTACAAAAAAAGCCGCAGGGTACGTCGTGACTTCATTCAGAACAAAATAAAGTTGAGATAAAATTATCATTTCAAGAATTAAAAACAGAATATAAGTAAAGTATTATATTCCTCTGTGGCGCATAAATACCAATTCAATTTATAAGTTCAATTTTTTTATAGTTTTATTATACTTATATATAAATATACTACCTACCTACCTACTTATAATTATATACCTACTTTTTAATAGTGTTTTTATTATCATCAAATCTGCATCTAAGTGTTGTCTGTATATAGAATATTAAGCTGGGTGTCCTCTTATTATAGAGCGTGTTCCAATTAAGGAAGAAAACCAGAAATCCAAAGCATTCCCAAGAAATTAGCATTCTGCATACAGCTTTAAGACAGGATGTCGATATTTCTTAAAACAAAATTTAAAAAAAGAAAAAAAAGCAAATATTGTTTTGAAATCTGTATTCGGTTTTTAATATCATGTTTTATTGAAAGATACTTTATTTACTACTTTATTTCACTCTTATTTCAAATACCAATATACTATAATTATTTTCGGTTTTACAGCAATAAATATTTATAATTAGTTAATGAGCAAACAAATTTACTTATACACACTTCGTTATCATAATATAATACGTGCACTTCTGTAAAATTATTAATATGAAATATTACATTGAGCGAACTTATTTTTTGATTTGGCATTGTTTTAAAATAATATTTATTTGATAAAGTTACACGGTCCATAGTAGTTAACACGTTACGCGGCTTGTTAATACGATATTAATTAATTAAGTTCATAAATGGAGACTGTAACACTAGGTGTTAACTTTGGTTACACGCCTCCTACATTCTAACTAGCAGTTTCTATCGATTTTATATCACACTAGCGCAACGACCTGACTTCGATGTCAATTTAAATGAAAGTAGCAGTTTTTTACGTAACTAAAATTATTTTTTAGTACCTCGTATTTCATGAATAGTATCTGCATACCGAAGTCATCATACGATAAACATGGAACGTTTACAAAAAAGTGGGTTAAGGGCGTCATTTCCCAATAAAGGAGGTTGTTGCACATACATACATATACGGAACCTCATGAGCTACCATTTCGTGTCATAATTAAACAATCACTTTCCAACGTCTGACTATATATCTAAAGAAATAAACAGTTTTTTTTAAATCTATAACAAATCATTCAGAGCATTAGTATGGTCATTACAGTACAAGAATATATATTTAAATGGCATTCTATTTCCCCCAATCACACGCCATTAATATAATTATTAGCATATTTCAACTTGTTTTTTTTTATCTTATAGGTGGCAAACGAAAAGGAGGCTCACCTGATGGAAAGTGAATAAATATTTTAGTGAACGAGAAATAAAAACAATAATATAACACCATGTAAAGTGATATCAATTAATTTCTTAATATTAAATTGGTGGTAGGGCTTTGTGCAAGCCCGTCTGGGTAGGTAACACCCACTCATCAGATATTCTACCGCCAAACGGCAGTACTCAGTATTGTTGTATTCCGGTTTGAAGGGTAAGTGAGCCATTGTACCTACAGACACAAGGGACGTAACATCTTATTTCCCAAGGTTGGTGGCGCATTGGATATGTAAGGAATGGTTAATATTTCTAACAACGCCATTGTCTATGGGCGGTAGTGACTACTTACCATCAGATGGCCCATTTGCTTGTCCGCCTACGAATTACATAAAAAAAAACATAATATAATTTCTGTTTTGAGTATATTATTAAATAAATATAAATAGTTTGCATATGTGTAAAGTTAAACTGGGACAAATTAAGAGCTTCATTGCTAATTACTCGCCTTCAAGTTGTTTGAATGCTGGCATTCTTCAGCTGTGGTGAAGATACATGGACGTAAGAAATATCTTAAATCATAGTTTGTCAATTTACAAGTTAATATCAGTTACACTAAGTAGCTAATGACAGACATTTCACAAAAAAATATTTCAGTATATTTATATGTCCGATCATACTGTTATTATTTTATAGTATTATAAGAATTAAATACCAAATTATATATGTTATATATATGTCGGATACATCGATGTCTACATAATATTTTTCTGGGTTACCTTAAATTTCGATTGATTTAAAATAATTTATTGAGTCAGTTATTAAGAATCTTTAAAAAGAGTTGTGAAATATAAAATTTAACAAATTGAATATTTCTACTTAAATTAACATATTTATTTAATCATGTCGATTCCAAACTTTCAAAAATAGCAAAGCGTACAATAATTTTTCACACGCATTTTGTACTAAATATTTAAATTCACGAAATAAAATCATGGGCAGGCTGCTAGGTCATATTAACTGCTATAGTCTAATTATAACCTTCTTTATTTGTAGTCTCGCGTGTTGCTTTCATTTACGTTATTGCAAATAATTACTTTGACATTAAGATTTTTCAAAATAGCACGTATGAATGGCTGGCTATCGATCATGCGTGCGCTGTTAAGCTTAAGACCTATATTTTTACGTCCATCAAATACAATTACTATATTTTAAAATTACATACACCTATTTTCGAATTCCACAGTAATATGAAACAAGTTGCATGGTTTCATTTAAATCGGTATTTGCGGTATACTTTATAATTATTGTGACTTATGTATTTTGGAACTATATATAACTTGGTGGACTAATAGGCGTCCACAGGGTGCAATCTCATTGTGGAATTAAATTGTAGTTATCATTTATTTTATATTTCATTTATATAATAATAAGGTTATATTATTGAAACATTTAGCAGGTAAAAAGAAAGGTTATACTGGTGTATACAAATAATTTAGCTCTTCAAAATTTACATTAAAAAGTTTAAGTAGAGAGTATTATAAATTAAAGTTCATTAGCTATGTTTTTTATGCTTCAACCTCGGACATAAATTTTCCATTTTCTTCTTAAAAACCTCTTCAATGTTTTGTGGAATAATTAGTTCCAATCAACGCTTTGAGATGCTTAATTTTTCTTCCAAACAGCGAACTTTTAATTGCAACATAATATAATTATGAATTTTCTTTCTTCGGTACCAACAAGAAGATTTATTCTCATAAAAAATAATCCGAAGCTTGTTAAGTCACGTTAAAACCGATTTCTCACAAGAGAACTGTACCGTGTGCAATTCATATTTTATAGCTGCTTTGTTTAGTAAGTAATATTGATTATCGAAAACATTAAATTATTTTTAATCGAATAAATCCACTATTATTAAAATGCAAAACGAAATAAAAAAACCACAATACCGAGTACTATTCGATCTTTCAAGGAATATAAATATAATATTAGATAATAGATAAAAAATATTATTTTTAAATTTATTCCACTTCTCATCCATTGCTTCTAACATCGTATATTCTTGAGGCCTGCAACGCACTGCGGTAGCGTCAGGTAAGATAAAGTCAGTGCAGACGAGAGCCGACGGAGCGGAAAGCCATAAACCACAATGGTACGTTGATGAAGACGTTCCCGTCAAATTGGACCCGTTCAGAGGGTGAAATTAATAAATGCTATGTGGGTTATACTATTGTGTGTATTTAATTAAATGTATTGTATACTAAACGTATTTAATATATATTTATGTTTAAAAAGTTAATTTAAAAATACGCTTAATTACATAACAATATTTTCTAAATACTGCGTATTTATATTTTTACAGTTTTATAGTTTAGCTGCATTGATTTAAAATAATCTATTGTAGTATGTTTCAATGCAAATGTCAAATTAAATGTATTTTATTCGAATCAATGTTACATTAAATCATTTCTTAATTATATTGAAAACATATCTAAGTATCAAAATTAATTACCATTAAAAACTTAGTGTCCTTAGTGAAAGATAGTATATTCGATAAGTAAAAACTAGAAAGGTTATTTAATCTCATGAGCAAGTCTTTAAAATATTATACATGTACATATATTTAAATAAAGTGCATACAGTACGTTCATCGAAGCGAGCAATAACAACTAGAATTTCTCCTGTTTTAATGGAAGCAAGTAACAATATAGTTTGAATCGCAACACTAGATCAGTCTAGCGATAAATCCGGACACAAATCTGTCAATCTCGATTCTATACGACTAGTTCGTATTGTCGCCGTTGGGTGATTATCACGGACAGACGGTAATACTTTCAAATCACGTCCAGGGGTGCCTCTAATGAAACAATTACGTACCTTGCTTTGTTTATGTTAGATTGCGATGGTTACAGATTACATAATGAGATAACTTTATTATATTAACATTTTTTTTTAATTTAGAAAATAAAGGTTTATGACGGCCCGCGGCGACATTGTGGTGATTACAAGTAAATTAATTTTTTTAACCTCGTTGTTGTACGAACTTCAAAAAATATTGAACGGTGCATGCGATATAAAGCAAATATACCTACATATATTTTGATCTGTCTGATTCTAGGACATAATATTATATTTTAAAGATCAAAAGAAGTATCTTTACTTCAGATCTATTTATTTTAGTTAAATAAGTAAATATAGATTAACATTATTATAATATGAGTACGGACAAAGTTGATATACTTATATGTTGTATTGTTTTTGAGTTGTTACTTAACTCGTCAATTTATTATTTGATGCTTACAAAGCGATCGCTGCTACGTATTAATATCTGCACAAAAGTTGACAGAATGTAATAAATTAAAAAAATATATATATATTTATTCGTCAATTCTAATTTTTAAAAGTCGAGATTGATTAGAATGCGTGTATCTTAAATTATGAGTGCGGGTTCAGGTGAACATTACAGAATTTTGATATATATAGGGGAGAAGTGGCATGAAAGAGCCACTTTCATTATTTTAGTAGTTTATCAACGGATGATTGGTGATTTAATTTTTAAGTGACAATACTTATTTCCCTTCATCCACAAACATTTCAAAGTCCGCCGCAACCAACGAACGGCAGCATATCGAGTCAAAGTTTTTAGTACTAAAAAGTAAGTATCTTACTTCATTTAACTTATTTTTTGATATTTTGTTGTTAGTTTTATTTTAAGGGTTATATTTTTTTAAAGCATAAGTTAAGAAAGAGCCGGGTGATTGGGCCTTGAAAGAGCTGGCTGTGGCTGACACTCCCAAAAAGAAAAAAATAGAACAAAAAGATGCTAATGGAAAGAAACAAAATTATAATTAAGAAAATGACCACAAGACAGTAAAAAAATTACAAATCAAGTCACATGAAAACAGTGGCAACATTGGTTTCTATACAGAAAAAATCTGATGTTGGTCGTGAATCCTGTTGCATAAAAAAATATTTGTTTTTTGCTAGACATGTTTCTTATATTAAAAAAATACATTATGTATTCCTAAGGTCCTTACATTTAAGATACGACTAAATAATGTATTGAAATTAAAGCGTTAACTAGAATTTAATTTAAAATATCTGGTACAATTAAAAAAACTGTAAAAATATTGGTTTTAATTTAGCTAAAAATGAGTTTTTAAAAAATATGTTTCTGAGTTTTATTTGTAATAGTGTACTTATTATTCATTTGCATTATTATCAGTATTGTAGTTTATACAACAGACTGGCTCTTTCATAACTTCTAGTGGCTCTTTGAATACCGATATGTTATGTTAGAGCCAGAAGACACATTTTTTTTAAAATGAATATTTCGGTGATTTTTCAATAGTAGTTAAGGTTTTTTCGTATTAAATTATCTTCTTTAATAAATGAATAATACTTATTCTAAATAATACTAAAACTTTCTTAATTTTAAGTATCCTTTTTTGGTCCCTTTAGAAAACTGGCACTTCTCCCCTACTTAATTTGTGTTTATAATTCATCTCGTGCTCGTCTGTGAAAGAAAACATCAGCGTCAGTTTAACAGTGGAACATTTACGGTTGTTACTTAAATTTTACGTGACTCAACTAGTTTTTATTAAAGTTTAATCGTTTTCTGTATTAATATATCTCGTATCCTAATAAAAAATGTGATATGATTAAATTAGTACCATTAGTTACGAATGTTTAAATATTAACTAACTTGAAAATGTACTGCTAAGATCTCCTCTCATGTTGTGGTAAAGGTTTGGAGCATATTCCACCATGCTGCTACAATGAGGGTTGGAAACGTAAATAGGTGATTTGCATCCACCTCATGCACGCTTACTTATTACGTTTTATACATAGACAAATTAAGTACATTAAAATTAATTTGTTCTTGCTTTTCCTTACCACTGAACTAGGCTCTTGGAACTGCTATTAATATTAGTTATTTAATAAAAAAATATAAAGTTATATACAACCTTATTTCATTGTAACTTATTTTGGGGTTTCTTTGTGGATTTGTAAAGAATTACAAGTACAAAGTTTATACTGCAATGTGCAATATACTCAG
The DNA here is from genome assembly GCF_037043105.1 of Vanessa tameamea. Lineage (NCBI taxonomy): Eukaryota > Metazoa > Arthropoda > Insecta > Lepidoptera > Nymphalidae > Vanessa > Vanessa tameamea. Next base: position 2,621,773 of record NC_087319.1, on the reverse strand, counting down.
GCCATTTCGGGGGTAGTTCAAAGCCTAGAAATTCTCTTGCAGCCACAAAATTTTACTAGAGCATTTCAGACATTTTGAGACTTGGTTCTTCGTCATGAGATAGGAGAAATACATATTATAAAATCAGACTATATCCTTATAATTTAAAGATAATTTAAACAGAGCACAATTTTTTTTTTGTTCTAGTATAATTATAGATACAATGACATTCAAATTTTTGGAGATAGATTGTACATTATATTTAAATGTAACATGTTACAGCCAGGCATTTTTGCAGTTGTTACAAAATCAATAAAAGATGCACAAAACGTTTATTCTAATATTACTAAACTTTGTTATTATTAAACTTTTCGGTGCGGCTAAAAGCAAAATTCAATATAACAAAAAAATCTAGGTGCATCTCATTAAATGAGTGCCAGTACAGCAACATTTCTTTCGGGAAATTTTGTCCACCGACTTACGCTGATATAGTGCCATTTTGATACGTATATCCTATAAATTTTATAATTGTTATAGTCGATGTCGCATATCACATTCTGTCGCCAACAACTACTGGGTCGAAAAAGATTCTTAAAAGCCCTTTTGAGCTTAAGAAGTTACCTTATGTAATATAACACAATGTGACCCAGCTTGAGCTTAAAAAAAACTTGAACAGGGAAAAGCTTGATGCCTTTACCCGTGATAAGCGCAGTTAAAAAGAGCCCCACTAATAACACTTCTAGGGATCATCTCGATCTTTGTAATAGAATTATTTTGATCTGCAAATCATCCCTCAAATTGACACCTACCATGATTAACTACTATGAAAGCGTTGAAGGAAGGATTATACCCGAAACTCAGACTCCATTTGTTATTAGCCTGACAACTTAAATCGGTACATGGTACAGTAGTCAGTATTCATAAGACACCTTCCTTACAGACGTTTCATTATCCCCCCTGCGAAGAATTAATAAAAATTAGACATGTCAGTGTTGAAGCAACGTAACATCTAAACTTATTTCTACATTGAATTAGCGTAGTGACACTGACAATATAGCTTTTATTTTGTATGTTACTCTAAGTAAATATCGTTACAATTATTAATTTACTTACTTATATGATAATTTTATGATTAAAATAAATTTTATTTTGTATTTCATAATATCATATCAACAACAACAAACATAATATCATATCAACAATAAATATATTATATCTAAAAAGTAATAATCAAGAATAACTTTGTAACTATATAATTTTTAATACAAAAAACATAAATTATAATTATTTTGTTCTTCTCGATTTTACAAATTTGTTTAAATAAATTAAATAGTCAATATTCATGTCTATTAGATAACAACTCTGTAGTCATCGTGTATCGCGGGTTTCAAGTCCTCACCCGCGAATCGCGCCACATGTTGGTTGGGGTGCTATTAAAATGCAATTTTCATGTACTATAATAACTTGGTCTTAACTAGTTTAGTTTATATCGTTTCACAACGTTGAATTTTTGTTGTTTTTACGGTTCCGTACACCAAAATTAAAAACCAAACCCATAAAGACATCATTATCGTTGTTTTCTGTTTGTGACGGCTCTTTTTCTTAGAGAATAGGTTTAAGCTATGATTGAGACAATATTAAATAAAAAATATAATACTAAGCTCTTCTACGAAAATTACGGTAATGCTTAAAATAAAATTCTTAGCCTAATGTTATAATCTTTAAATGTCTCATTGCTAAGAAAACCCTCCTGAATTGGACCACTGGGCTTTAATGCTGATGAATGCACATCTGTTAGAATTTCATGTGACACTCCGTTTCATGTGGTTTGCATATTTGATCAAAATTAAGAATACCTTTCTGAAACTGTGTTCGTCAATTTTTGACCAAAAAATACATTCAAAATTTTCAACAAAGGTTTATTATAAGTATTGCAGTATTATTTCAACGGTTACGATCCTGTTAATTCATGGAATTTCAATTCAGTAATTAATCCATGATTATACCTCAGCATAGCGTTTAATTAAACCCCGATCTAATTTTGAGTACACTTTAATTTTGCTTTGTACGAATGACGTAATTGCGTGACATTATGACGTTGATTTAGTTTATTATTATTAATAAGATAAAAAATTTACATTTGTTCTCTATGCGTTATAAAAATTGGTGAGTTCTGTGTACTCTGTAAATGGTGAAAGTTTCTGGACTAAAAAATCAAGATTATTGTACGTTTGTGTTCAATCTAAACCTTTTTCTGTTGACAATTATTTTAGTTATATGATGCCGGAGCTGATCTGTATACTGTAAGCTATTTAGCAAAGGATAGATCGATTTTCATCAAATTCCATTTTGATTAGGATTTATTAAGATTGTGTGATCAATTTATAATTTAAGATTAAAGTATTTTTTATTTTCTTTTGATATTCTAGATGAAAAACTTTTAAGTGGTGAGCATGCAATTTATATTTAGTTTCTTATTGACATTTATTATTGTTTATTTCTATTCGCATAATGAATTTTAATTAAAAAAAAAAAACTAATTGTTATGTTTTTTTTTTCATTTATAAAACATTTAATTGGAACTTCCTTTCTTTTCAAGTACGTAAAATAAAGTAAGAACGGGCGACAGAATTAAAATATATTTGTAAAAATAAAGCATAATGTCGCAATATGAAACTGTTTTAAAAAAATATACTATAACAAAGATTGAGTTAAGCCCACCGTAAATTCAACACAAAAAAAATCTAGCAGCGATTTTAATTTTCAATAGCCCGAAGGCGCTGCAAACACAACCGTTGAGATATACAATGTTTTTTTATCGCTTAAAGTTTTATAACAATACACATCATAGACGTTTGCGTTGTAAAATAAAATAAAATGCCCATATAAAGTGTTTGTCTGTTTGTGCTTGCTAATGTCAGGAATCTGGAGGATTTTTTACGTAAGATTAAGATTAATAAGAAGGCAAGGCTATATATCATTATGCTCCCCGGAAGCGTAACGGTTAACACGAATGAAATCGAGCGGAACAGATAGTCAAATAAAAGCAATATATAAAGAAATAATCACTGAGTATATTGTATAATATATGACGTTGGTGAGACCAATTACATATGACCTATTTGTTAGCCTGCCTATCTACAACAAATAAAATAAAATAGGTTCTCACATAAGAGATCTTGATCATTAGATTAGTAGTTACGTTATCGTCGATTGTACAGCAATAATTGCATATTTGCATATTTAATTTTAAGCAGCATAATACATAGGCATAAAGTTTATTATAGTAAATGAAAGGACGGAAGCGTTTATAGTATTATTATTTATAAGAAGAGCATGCATCTATAATATATGTACATACATATTTTCCATTTTTATTGATATTAGAATTTCATTGATGTAGTGGCTAGGTCGCATATCTCGAGGTCCTGGGTCCTAACCACTGGTCGGGCGATTAATAATTATTGGGTTTTTCTATCAAAAAATTTTCAGCAATAGACCGTAGTTTGGTAATTGGAAGTGTATTCCACTTCCGGGACTTGGGAAATACGTTAAACCGTTGTGCATAATATATATAACTGCGTAGCTGGAAACTGTGACCGAAATCGGTCAGGATGACATCATCAACAGTCTCTCTAAGCCGCTGAAATCCGTCTCGAAGCTTGGAATATTTACGGAGAGAATATTCATTTGATTATTATTTACTGTCCTTTCTCCATATTCTCAATCTTCTAACCACTGGCTTATCTCTGGGATCTACAATTATTGTTGATTAAAATTAAAATGATTTTTAAGTTAACATCTTAATATAAAATTAGCATATAGTTAATGTAATATTAATGTTCGAAATTTAATTTTATCTCAGAATTTAAGCCAAGATGGCTCAATGAAAACATATATCTTAATTGCAGGTTCAAACCACAGAATTTTCGTGTGCTTAATTTGTGTTTGTAATTCATCTCTTGTTTACGGTGAAAGAGAACATCGTGAGGAAACCTGCATGTCTGATTTCACTGAAATTTTTCACTGAAATTTCTTAGAGTTGTTACCAAATCAACAGATTGGTTTGATGGTTTGATTTATGTAACAGTTTATTAGTCGTTTATTATTAACAATTACAAACAGACGTACACATATACAAGTTGGGTTGGAGGGAAAGCTGGTGTTAAGAAATACACTTCCGCAATAGTACATGTCTTGGCCCAAACAATAAGAATCAAACAAAATTCGACGAAACATTGTTTCGCGATCCGAGTGGCTGACTTTATTTTAACGTTTTTTAAATCCCTCCTTCTTTATAGGCTTAACTGCCCCACACCTGATCGCTCGAGGGCTCTACCCTTTTGTATTAAAAGGTAATGCAGTAGCAAATCAAGGCTTTTCGTGGAACAACAGTGTATTTAAGGGACGCATTTTATAATCACACTGTAAGGATGTTTTTTTTATGAATTGAATTTTTATAAACCCCAATCTGGGGATAATCAAACGGCAGCCATTTTTTTTACTTCTAATTTTGAATTAAAAAGTTATTGTATTTATTTATTTATAATTTAGAAAACAAACGGTGCAACAACACAATAAATTAAATTAATACAACAAATACGTAAACCAATAATGTTTCAACTAAATATATTAAAGGAGCAAAAAAGAACACGTTAATAAATAAAAACAAAAAAAATTATAAATAAACTCAAACGGTTCAAAATTCAAACGGTATTCGAATTTCGAATTTTTGATAAATTTTACTTTCATGATATCATACACATGCACACACACTAATACAACTAACACTAATGTAAGAGTGAGATTCTGTCGTAAATATTTCCTTGAATCTATAATTTTTGAAGTGATCATTCAAAAATAACAATATCGCCTCAAAACAAAATTCAACCGGTTTATAAAAATGCCTAATAAGCTTATTCATATTCATTGAATTCGATAAACAATTTAAAAATAAATTTATATTGACATTATCTCTAGAAATGGTCGATCTGTGTCTTATTGGTTAATTTTCAAATTTGGAATTCTATATTCCTTTACATCATTGAACCAGTTCACGCATACATATAAAATTAATAACACTAACATAAGTTAATATTAAATGTTATGTCATTTTTAAATTAAGTTTTTATTTAATTTCTGTAATGTTTGACTTATAAAATGTAGTTGTGTGCGAAATTTAAGCACAATCAAATTGCATGTAATTGCTTTAAATTTCAGATGCAAGTAGTAGTAGTACTTTAAGTAGTACATTTGTTAGTAGTATACTTATAATACAAACTGAGAATGGCGTTATCTATTAGTGTTTCGGAATTACTTTATTCGAATAATGACATATGTTCCTACATTCATATAATACGAACGTTACTTTTTTAAATCGAATAACATTTACACAAGGAAAGATTTTTTTGTCTACTCAAAAAAAAATCTCTTTATTTTTAATTTAACCTAAATAAGCTTTTTTCATCCCCATTTTCTGTGAAATTAATTACATTTTTAATGGTTAAAGATATGAAGTGCGAGTTTTATTTTTTATAAAAAAGCAAGCTCGGCAAATTAATTAAAATTTTGAAGGAAGAGCCTATTTTGTTTTTAAATGTAATCCGTTTAAACAGATAGCGTTTCATTGTAGTGAAACCGAATAATAACATTGATACTTCTTGATATACCAAATTATTTATTTAAATTTTAATATAGACTACGAAATTATTAATTTTTATATTGCTTTAAAATTTGAGAAACCACAAATAAAGTTTACTTTTCGAAAGGGGAACATTCGTAAGGTTGCCATATAAATCGTTTATCATTAAAATTAATTTAATTCCATGTTACTCGCTAAACGTTCCTTATTCATTTCGTTTCCTTAATTAAGCAATCTGTTTACAACGAGGCAATTAATTGGTATTTTCATTGTTCATAGCGAGCAAATTTTAATAACCTCTCTGAAAATGTCTGCTGAAATTTTAAATTTGGAATCCGTTATTTTATTACCGGCCAGTTGTAAAACGGTAATCAATCATCGGACGTTTTATGATTTCGTTTGAAAAAGGTGAAATTAAACTGCTTAATAACAAGACGATTTTTATACGATTTTTCACGCTAATTTGAATAAGGAATATAAAATATTTATTAGAATACTTTCGTTCGAGTCAGTTTGTTATATTAAATATATATTAAATTTATAAAATGTTGTCTGTCCGTCTGTTTATTCCGGTTAATATTCGAAACGGCTGCATAGATTTCGACGTGACTTTTACTGATAGATATGTAATATTTATAAGAAATAAAAGGAAAATAATGTATAGCAATGTATAGTTCGGTCAGGGCAACGTCAGACGGGCCCCGCTGTCTGTCTGTCTGAAATAAACAAAAACACTTAGACCTATTTCACACACTAAGCAATTAACCTACATTGATAATATTTACCTAACTAAAAAGTTATGAAATAGTTTATTGTCGTATCCACAATTTTTCATATAAACAGCAGTAGTTGCATGTGAGCTGGCAATTTATAACGGTGGGTGAGAGCCCTTAATAGACTGACGACAGCCAAATGTCACAACGGTTATTTGCCTACGTTCACGTGACTTTATTATATAGTGCTCTATTGGTCTCGTATTGATCGGTTTTACAAGTTTTTATTTAACTAGCAATTGTTTTTTTAGTTTGTTTCGGTCAAAATTTTCATTAAAGAACGCCTTGATTTTCTAAGGATTTTTTCATGCTGGTTTCTATTATGTTGTACTATGCTCCTCAAAAAATGAATTCCTAATTTTGAATTAAAACGCTTATTTTTTTTTGTATTCGTTTTCTTTACGATACAATTAAATATTCTCTGAAATGTTTGAGTGGTTTTTTTTTTTTTTAAGAAATCGTTTGATGTCCGTCGATTCTTTTATGATGAAGGTTAATAAAATTGTATCTGAAATTACTTCCGATGTACAACATTAATTTATTTCTTACACAATTTTGTATTGCATACTGATTTTTTATTTATAATTTATAATAGTAGACGACTTTGTATATACTTTCCTTGATTAATTATATTATCATTAATTAGAGAGCTGGAAGAGCATTATATATTATAATTATCTGAAAACAGGTATGTTGAAAACAATAATCTGTATATATTATATGAAGTAATATTAGACAAAGGCTTTTAAAACATATTTATCATTTCTGACACCAATGCGTCACCAAGCAACTTAGATGTTATTTCCCTTGTTTAGTTATCCTTAGGTTCAATATTTATAATAATAATATTTAGACGACCTCCGTGGTCGAGTAGTGTGTACACCGGTTTTCATGGGTACGCCACTCCGAGGTCCCGGGTTCGATTCCCGGCCGAGTCGATGTAGAAAAAATTAATTTGTTTTCTATGTTGTCTCGTATTTACAAACACTTACGTAGATGACACCGTTTCAAGAAACAATCTTTCAAGTATTAAACATCACAATATTAAGAATAATACAATATCGTTACAAAATCACAGATAATATATCGCATGTCTTGGACTTTATTCACAATTAACTATAAATAAAAAATAAAAAAACACGAACTTATTAATGAATAACAATTCATTAATATAAATATAATATTAGTCAGATTCAATTAGAATAACGTATTAAATTAGACGATTTCTTTCTCCAAAAGGCCGTTAAATTAAGGCCTTTGTCTCGCTCATAGGCTCGCGTGCTAATATTTAATCCAGTTTAACCTATAAAATATACTCTTTGTTAAGCCAATTAAAGTGATCTACGACCGTCGAGTTGATATTAAGTATTTATAGGCCATTGTTTTATAAAACGCTCGAAAGTGTTACCGCTAATGAAGTGAAAATAAATATCATTTTTATGGCTTTATTTCATTACGTTAATTTTCACTTTTGTGATTGATATTTTCAGATGTTATGTGTAATAAGTCTATTATTTACATCATTAATGCAGCCTTAATCTTGCATTTTTATTAATATATTTTAATGTTTACAAAAAATTTCTTATTATGTAAAAATTATAATATAATTATTTATGATTATATAACTATAAATTTTAATGGTAGATTCTTATTTTGTCTTTCTCTTCCAAATATAAATTGATTTCAATCATTGGGTAGTTTTTTTAATTACGTTAAAATTCAATTTTATTTCGGAATCCGTCGTATAGTCGAGGCTTTCACATCATCACAATGTTTTATCTTCAAATTTTTGAAGACAGAGCATTGCGTATATTATATACGATTGCTATAAATTATTTATAAATAAAGGCATATATAATAAAATACTTTTTTCTTAAAGGACTCCGATTTCATAAGGAATAAATTTTATAAACAAACATATAAAATTTCAATGAATATACATACAATTATGTGGATTTAGGTATAAGTTTCCGGTATCTATCAGAGGCGCTATGCAGCTTCGTTTTTGTAGACCTAAAATATACATTCGGTAATTCAATGCTATTATTCCGCCTAAATCTGCTAAGCCATTATCGTCCTAATACCTTTGATGTTAGAATTAATGTGCCGTGTGTAATTTTAGACAAATGTTACAACTCAAACGTGCTTGCTTAAGGGAGATTGTTTGGTGTAAGGAAAAGCGTTAACTAGAAATTTCATTGCCTGTATAATAACTACCTACATAACAATCAATTAAGAATATAAAAAATTATCAAAGGTATTTTATATTTGCGATTACTACTAACTACATTTGATACTGATATTATTTACTTATGATTGATTATTAATTGGGAACATTTCATACATTGAAACCAAATAAATAAATCATTACTCCTCGAATGAGATAAAACGGTCGATGCTCAAGTATTCGCACTAGTTTACCCGAACTATATCATAAGTATTCGTACCTGCGTTTACTCGAGTATACGCGCGCGAATCTCGGGGCAACTATAGAAATAGATATACTGCATTGAACTATATTATAAAATATTATCTGTGTAAATATATCTTGCTCATTTTTATCAAAGCATAAGTCACCACACGCTGGAAACCTATACTTGGGCCATAGGTTTTGACCGGAGTTTTGAACTGTCACCAAATTAATGACAATCACGTTTATTGGCGGATGCGTAAAAAAACGGTAGCGACTCAACAGAAAGCGTCAAACTATAAACAACTCTAAAACACTGATAATGATCAATCCTACCCTTAAATTTACAACGCCTCGGTCAGCGGTTTTATTGAAGTATTTCCGACTTAATTAAAAGATCTCCTCAACATTCTTACTATTTTCAAAACGGCCTTTGAGATTTAGGAAGTTATTAATTTCTTTAAGTATGGACTATTCAGTATCCTTAATTAGCTTCAAATATGTATATTTTTTTAGTTAATTTTAAAGTTTTACATTATTCAATGAAAATTACTATAATATTTTATACTTATAGCAGAAGTAATTTTTAGGTCACTTCTGAAAATTATATAATTCTGAAATAGGTTCAATCAGTACATGAAACTTCTGTAGTAATGATTCTGTCCAACTTAGGTAGCTTAGGTTAAAGAGTAGATTTTCAACAATCGATAAGCAAGTAAACAAACTAAAGCAAGTAAACTGTTTTCTATTGAATAAAGATTTTGTCTTTGATTTGTTAGTTTTTTTTGTAATCAATATTGTTTATATTAATTAGAATTATTCTGTATATTTTTTTTGAGAGAAATAAAATATTGAAAATATAAGTACGAACGTCCATTTACTTCTATTCCGAGTTCAATGTAAGCCCTTCGACAAATTTCACGTGTGAATCGTAAATAATTTAAAATCGTATCTGGACGACAAGACACATCGTCGCGTAAATCAAGATTAACAACGGGTATACGGGCCGTACCTCAGAATACGTCTCCAATAAATCAGGAGGTAAATAAGAAAATCGCCCCAACTAATTCAATATGACTTAAAAGTGCTATATGAAAAGTTCCTTAGCGAGTTTTTATGTTACTCTCTTCAAATACTTCAGCCTGTTTTGGCTTATATCATATAACGATTTATTGAATTATCAGGCTATTTAAATTTTATTTTACAATAATATACAATAAAATTACAATTGCTAAATAAAAGGTATATTTTTAGAGAAAAGACTTGGAATGAGAAGATGGAATAAATTTGTAACTTCTTTTTTTTTACAATATTTCCTATTGAGTATGAGATAAATCTGAGATGCCCCAATTACAAATGTGTACTTAAACTGTGTGCGGCTTCAAACACGTGCAAGCACTATTGAATTTCCATGTGCTTAACTTGTGTTTATAAGGATGAAATTTTGAAACAATACGGGTCAACCCCGCTCGTATTGGAGCAATGTGGTGGAATAAACCCCAAACCTTCTCATAAAAAGAAGAAAAGTTTTTAGTCCAGCAGAAATGGTAACGAGTACAGGCTGTTATAATTTTACATGAGATTGAATTTACAAAATATTTAAAAAAAAAATCTATTGATAAATACTTGTACTACAATTTATATAATTAATTGCACCTTCACCAAAAATGTGGACAAATCAGTTCATTTGATTAAGTGGAACAGATGTATAAAATTCAGCTGCAAGATTTGGCCCACACGTACAAGTTGGAATTGAATAATTGTTAAAAAACCCCCACACACACTGACAACACCAATATTGAGACAAATAGTACGTGATCAGGGAAACATGTATCTTAATTTTATCTCACACATTGAATCTCAACAGGTGTAGATTATTATTTCATGGAGGATAAATTATTAAAAGCCGAGTCATATTTGCCGTGGAGACCGAGTTTAAAGTTTCTTTATCAAATAGAAACTTTGTGGGCATTAAAGTTGGAGATAGTGGTATTCATGAAACAGAACAGTCTTGCTTCCACAGTCAGCTTTAGTGCGGAATTTGTTTCTTTTGCAGTTGTTAACGGTATTAAGTTATTCAATGATAACAAGCCGAGTTTTAAACGTTGCATATTTTAAAACTTTGGTTAATGTTGTTTTTTTTTTTTTTTTTTTCTTTCTGATGAATATGAACGTAGCTGTTTTCTCAGACGAGTTGAATGAATTTATATTTTGACGGGATACTTAAGTTATAGAAAATATTTTGATTTCTGCATTTTGAGCTTCCTTATAAGAATGGAAAATGAAATAAATCAACTGAAATCAATATTTTATCTATTCAAGTAGGTTCATAAAGTTACTTTTGAATCGTCATGTTACAGTATTGAATTTAATGTAACAAGTATTTAATATATCCGTTGACACTCTCATTACATAAGACACATGTAATATTATTTATTTTTTTATATAGATATGAATTTTAGTAATAAAATTTGGTGTATTTATATTTTTATCACCCACAGACAAAGGCGTTGTAAGAAACATTAACCATTCCTTACATCACCAATGCGCCACCAAACTTGGGAACCAAGATGTTACGTCCCTTATGCCTGTAGCTACACTGGCTCACTCACCCTTCAAACCGGAACACAACAATACTAAATACTGCTGTTTGGCGGTAGAATATCTGATGAGTGGGTGGTACCTACCCAGACGGGTTTACACAAAGCCCTACCACCAAGGACATGACAGTAATGATAGTAGTCAATAATGTATAATTATGTTTACTTATGTAAATACATAAAACATGGATATTGGTATATCTGTTCTATATTAATAGACTACAAAATGGTTTGAATCCATTAGAGATTACACGTTTCGTTTAATGGACAAGGTTATACGATTCCCTTTGTTATAACCGACCGCTAGATTGCGATGTCGTTCAACTGAACATGACAATCGGTATTAAGGATAATAGCTGGTAAACAAATCAAAAAAGGCATCGAAAGGTATGCTAGACTACTGGTGAGATAAGAAATTATTATTATTATTCCAGCTGCAGCTTAACTTTTTTTTTTAATTGAAACTCTTTGTTTAAAGGAAGCAAACAGCAAATATTACCAAACTACCAAACCAAATTGCGTAAAAGAAAATTCTATAAATAAATCAGTCGCTTATTACTACTATATCAAATGTATAAGGTCAAGCTTCCTTGACGTAACTTTAAAATGACAAAATATTCGCTTAATGTAACATACATGCATATATCGAGGATCTCTAGCGATCTCTTTCAATCTAACAAATTTTATGATTAGTAAGAGCAGGACAGGTAGGGCTTTGCAAACCCGTCTGGGTAGTCACCCACTCATCAGATATTCTATCGCCAAACAGCGGTACTTAATATTGTTGTGTTTCGGTTTGAAGGGTGATTGAACCAGTGTTACTACAAGCACAAGGAAAATAACTTCTTAGCTTCCAATGTTGGTGGCGTATTGGTTATTATATCTTACAGCGCCAATCTCTATGGGCGGTGGAGATCACTTACCATCAGGTGTCCGATTTGCCAATTCGCCTACTTATTAGAAAAAATTACATTAGATTAGAATTTCAAAAAAATAAACGGAATTTAAGACAAAACATTGAATGGATGTCGAGTAGTTCTGATGTCGAGTCCAATATATGGCAACATACGGCCCTAAAACTCAATGGACGGTCAGCCTACAAAAGACCGGTACCGTGTAATGGATCACTTAATTTCAACTACCGCAACGTTTCAAGAACAATAAGGTGCCGGAAGAAAATTGTTTTCGCTTTTTTATTATTTTTCGTTGTAACGTGAGATGACCTTGAGCTCTACAACCAAATTAAATTGAACTTAACTGACGAACACATATGCCAGTCAAGAAGGCCGATTTATAGTGACGATTAAAATCCAGTTGAAATAGATTGCGAGTTAATTAAATTCCAATCCTCGAATTTTAAGTTAAAATAATATAAATAGTGATTTATAAATACAAACACTACTACTAAATGTATTGTTCTCACGCCCATCTCGTTAATGAGTTTGAAAATATGTACAAATTCTGTTCAAAATTATGTCGATAATAATAAATTACATCCCAACAAAACATAGGGTAACTTTTTGTTGATTATTTACTTTAGAATACCCCTACCAATGATTCGGATCACTTAAGTTTGAACCCATTATTTTAATGGGCAATCAATATGTTCCCCACAGTTACTCAATATTTCACGTCGGTGAAGATAAACTAATTAAGTCTGTTTGAATATTTGCTTTGTAAATTGTTTGATTTAGATCATTAAGACGGCTTGTACTGAATTTCTCATGTTCATGTTCACATGGTTAACGGTTATATCGAGTTTGTTTAATCGGCTTGACTCAAAAGTACAAACAAAACTCACAATCATTTATAATTATAGCCATTGGTAATGAAGAAAAACATCTTCTATAAATACAATTTTAGTGCTGCTAATACATTCTGTAGTAGTCTTGCGCTTAATTTGTTATAAAACCTGAATCACTCTGAAAATCGAACGTAAATAATACAGTTCTCGTTTCAGTTATAAATGTAAATATACTTAGAAAATACGTCGAATATTTTAAGATTGAGGAAGTAAGCAACTTTATAATTCATAACAAAAATACGTCTTCAAAAATAATTCAACGTTAGAAAGCCAATGAAGCGTACAACAAAACCCCAAAAAAAATTAAAGGAGCATTGTTATCATTCTTCCAAGAAGACACAGATGTCCTAAACATTTTAAGTTTTCTAATAACACAAATGGACTTTCCCACTCGCTCGAGCCAGTGATAATATTATTTCATCCCCCCCTGAATTGAATCGTCTCTCTGTCAACTAGCCAAAGTTTCACCCGGAACATTTTTATTTACTTTTCTCCGACGAGAGAGAAATAAATTTGTCTTCCTAAAATATAAATTTTTCATCTTCATTACTAAGAAAACGAGTTAGATCATCATTAATAATAGACGTCTTTTCCATCTTAGAAAAACAAACGGGCAGGTTTTAAAATTGGAACATTTTTGTGGAACAACTGCACCAAATAATCTACTGGTTATGTTGATAGTTTAATGAGTTAGTTTTACGTGACAGGCGGAAACTTTAATTGAATTCAAATGTAAGATATTATTTAAGGATAAAATATTGTATTTATTTTCATAATTCAGTGCCCGTTATCTCTTAACTGTTGACTGACTAAACATCAATGAAATGAAAGAAGGCAGTAATAGACGTTTCACATCCTGTAATGTCCTTTACAACAAGTACTAAGACTTCAGTAGGATTTTATCTTTGAGAACGTACCCTATCCTGCATGTGCATACATTGCGTTACGCTCTACTGAAACTCTAGTACTCGTAATTTTAAAATACAGTTCAAGTCAAATGTACAATTCAGAACTTTATAACGTCTAAATTAAGAACGAAATTCGTATAAACGATTTTGTATTGAGCTAGCAGTGTCCAGCATATGAGAGAAAAAAGTAAGATTCCACCATGTCTGACCATTTCCGACGGCTATTATTCTGTCTCCCTCTATATCCGTTTCCGCCTGTCGCGAAAACAAAATACTGCAGAGAAAAACGAGAACATTGCGCATTTCATGGTACACACCGATTCATTAAAAACGGCGATCCCATCGCAGAACCATAAGCAGATTATGTTCCTATAAGTGCCTATTGAATTTATTCGCATTATTGTGTCCACCATTCTTTTCGTCGTCTTTGTTTGATTTCAATGATGACATGTTTAAATATAGAAGGTTCCACACTTCTGTTATAAATATTATTTGTTTTAGAATGGCAATTTATAAGTGAATTTAGATGATTTCGTGGACTATATTGTTACCAGTAAAAATATAATAATATAAAAAAAAATGTATGTAAATAATTTTAATTTGCTCTAATTGAATGTAAATTTCGATGCAAGCAAATGTTATACAAATGTTAGATCTACCAATTGGAAAGAAATCAGAACTAAAATTAGCGTCTTTAAATATTCGATACCTAAATAACTTTGTGTAATTGTCACAAATAACAGACAAACAGATTATTAATACCTATATATTGGCTTTAAGTGCGTCTATAATGAATTCCTTTTGTGACACTTGATCCGTCAGAATAGGTCAGAAGCAAAGGCCGGTGGAGCTTACCTGGCTTAGTGTCTATCATCTCACGATGACAACTTGAAGTTTAATCTCTGATTGGAGTAAAGCAAACGTTGTCAATTTATAGAATTAATTTAACAATTTCATACATATATCTTCCTTCAAATAACTTTCCAAAATTATCATTGAAATTAATATTGAAATTAACGAGATCGCCTAGATTTTAGACGTGAACATAAATAGATGTTTAAGGGATCAAGTCCTACTCGAAGACTACCAAGAACAACTCGATGAAAGAAATGCTCGGTGGCGGATAACAGCGTTAGGAAAAACCAACAACCCATATTACAGCAGTGTGGCGGAATATCAATCATTTATAACCATTGAAACAGTACACGCTGTTACTTAAGAGCGTACTCTTTCCTGAAAGTCCGGCAACGCACCTGCAAGCCCCCCGGTGTTGCAGATGTCCATGGGCGGTGGTAGTCACTTTCTATCAGGTGAGCCTCCTGCTCGTTTGCCACCTATGACATAAAAAAAAAAAACTTTTTCAAGTTAATGATACAAAATGCCATATATAATACAAGGTTTGATCATTTTTATCAGAATCAAGTCTATCGCAAAGGGTATTTTGTTAAAGCGCGTCTTTAGCGCGTTCAACCAGACGAGGTGTACCAGCTTCATACTATTAGTATACGACTGTAAAGACAAAAGTCATAAGTAAACATATTTAGTATATGTAAATATACCGTTTTTGTCTAGAGCAGTTCGAAATTTCACAACAATAAACCAAACACATAAATTATCGTAATCAAACAATGGAAAATTGTTTCAACTAAAAGTATGCGTCTTTTTTTATTTCCTCATGAGGATTCGTAACAAACAGATTTAAGTGGAAAGTTCGATGTTTAGTTTTTAACCGAACTCTGTGGAAACAGTCATATTTTCAGTAATTAGTTTTGTTATGTGGTTTTTAAAGCCGATATTGGAAAAATCAGGGTTTGTTATAAATCTGAGATATATGAGTCAAAAATTTTAAAATGCTTAAAAAGTTAGTCTTACTTGATGTTTTTGATAATCACCCCTTTTTTAATATATTATTTTACAATTCACATTATGTCGACTACAATAAGATACTAGTTATAATAAATATGTACATGTATTTAAAGAAATTCTATGTATAAACTTAAAAATGCAAAAAAAAATATTGAGTTGAATTAGAATTTATTAGTATGTAGATTGCAGGATTATATTATATTATGTAACCGATAAAATTCAAACAATTAAATAATTCCCTAATCTATGTAGAATATTTTCATGAAGGTATCCGCAGGCTGAACATGAGTAGCAAAAGGATCTACATAAAACAATTAGTTCGAAGAACAAATCAAAAATCTTATTCGCATTTTTTGGGCGTCGAAAATTTTCAATCACTCGTTTAATTACAACAGTTAAGACCATACAGATATCTATTCTTATCCATCAAGAAGAACATTGTTTACGATATAACAGACAATTGACAAAATATGCTTTCGGATGTCAATCAACAATATACTAATCAGCGTGACAGCTAAATGAAAGATTATATTATGCGACATTTTCTTCATTCCCATCATAGAAATAAGTCAAAGGAACAGAACTCCTTAATTGCCACATAAAACAGTCCTCACCCTTTTAATCATATCGAGAGAGCAATCTTCCGGCCGGGTGGACTTGGATCGTACCCCAATGCTAGTTACTATCATAAAACACCTCTATTACCACGAATTAACGGTGTGATTCGTTTGACAAAAAGTCAATCTGTTATCGGAGAGCAATTTCAAAACTCTGAGAAAAACGGTGCTCTATTATATTACAAATTCGTTTTTGATTCGTGAAAATCTAATTCAGAGGTCTTAATCTTTCATGTTTGTTCTTTAATCTTCTCGGTTTCGTTTTCAAGACGCTTAATGAAACATTTTAATAAGA
Organism: Vanessa tameamea; assembly: GCF_037043105.1. Taxonomy (NCBI): domain Eukaryota; kingdom Metazoa; phylum Arthropoda; class Insecta; order Lepidoptera; family Nymphalidae; genus Vanessa; species Vanessa tameamea. The sequence continues at coordinate 2,604,880 of NC_087319.1, read as the reverse complement.
GATAACTAAAAATATACGTTATATATATATATATATATATATATATATATATATATATATATATATATCTTTGACATTTGAAATAACTACCTTCCCAAGTATCCTTGGATAATAAGATCACTTAGACGCTTCAAATTAAATTATGTTTTTAATACTATTTTCATGTGTGCTTATCATAATGAGAAGTATATGACATTGTCATAATGAATGAGATGGTTCAGTGGTGAGAACATATTAATCTAAACAGTATTTTTCATATCTAAAGTTTTAAAATTTACTTCACGATCAGAGCTGAAAATAACGTCGTGAGGTAACTCATTACGTGTCTGATGGAAACCAGTAACATGTGTATTAATAAACCTGCGTTTATGCAGCTTTTTGGTGGTATACGTTTTTCTCAAATTTTGTGGCCATAGCCCAACAGTGGGACATTAATATGCTGCTACTTTAATTTTTACTATAATAATGAACAGAATAATGTTATAATTTTAATCATTGGATCTATTATTTTATTTACACATAACCATAAGACATAACTATGAATAATAACTGCGTCTTATAATGATATATGATAACAAAATGATATGTGATCATTACAAACATTATTAGCAGAAATAAGTGCTTAAACATATTACTTTTTGTATCTCTCTTACTCTTCAAATAAAGGAAAAAGATAGAAACATTAATCGAATAAAAATTCACGCGTAATGAGGACTTAACGTCAGTTTATTATACGCCGTAAAGTTGACTTAGCATTTTATCATGCAAAGCTTTACTACAATGTACGTTGAGACATTCATATATTAATAAATATTAATATACCGCATTAAGTTTATGAGGCCTAAGAGGTGGAAACAAACAGGAGGCAAGTGAATATTTGTTACCTGACGTGTTTCCGAAGTAAAATGCATGGAATTATTAATATACAAAGTACAATACACATGATTTAGTAGCATTAACACTTGTTTCTGACAATTCATAACGTTACCGTATATTTAATTGAATATTATCAAAAACTATTGTAGTAGAAAATTTATTTTCGTGTTTGTTGACATTAATAGGTATTATCGATTAGGCGTAAAATAAAAATAAAAATCAACTGTTAAGTTATTTTTACCAAACAGCTTTATTGTTCTTCTAATAAGGCATTTTAATGTTTTTTTTGTTGTCGGTTGACGGACGAGTAAATGGGCCACCTAATGGTAAGTGGTCACCATCGCCCACAGACAATGGCGCTGTAAGAAATATTAACTATTCCTTGCATCCCCAATGCGCCATCAAACTTGGGAACTAAGATGTTATGTCCCTTGGGTCTGTAGTTACACTGGCTCACTCACCCTTCAAGCCAGAATACAACAATACTGAGTACCGTTGTTTGTCGGTAGAATATCTGATGAGTGGGTGGTACCTACCCAGGCGGGCTTTCACAAGGCCCTACCACCAAGAAATTTAATATTAGTCATTGGATATATTTATATAATCTATGAGAAATAACGCCGGTCGTCACTATTATTTCACCGTCGTCATAGCTACAGTGAAATGAGTACCATTGAAGAAATAAATTTGAATTTGATACTATCAATTTGAATCAGAATAAAAAAATAAATATAAATTACAATATAAAAAATATATTTATCGTTAGTAGAATTATTCAGGTGAAATTAATATAAGTATTTATTTTACAGTCACGTGTGATTTCATTTTTCAAAGGAAATCACATAAAGTAATTGATATATATTTCCATCCACATATCTCCAGAAAAAATAATAATAACGACATGATATCTGTTTTATTCGACGCGTAATGTGAATAGATTAATTTTTTATATAGCAGTTTTATTACTGACTAAAAAGCTACATTTATAAAATTTACATAAAAAGCAAGGGATAGCAATAGAGGGATTGTATCAGGAAAGAAAGGGATAGTTATATTATTAATAATTGTCGATATTTTGTAAGTAAATTATCTTGTTTTTGTATCAATAGTAAAGTAAATAAAAAAACATCAAGAGAACTTGTAAAAAATAACGATGATGTCCAGAAAGAAAGTAAACGAAATAAAAATAAAAAAACTGGGGCGGATTCCAAGTTTATTTTCAAAGGGCCATAATCATTGAGAAGCGAACTTTATTACGCCTCAGGACGAGTCCAAAATGTAAACAACTCGAGTATAATACGCGAAATGTATACAAATTATAAATAAATTCACATCGGTGTACGAGTAAGTACGATGATAAACTATTCATTTAAAGTAGTGCGTTGAGATTAGCTTCGCTGTATTGATATGTTTAAATATTTATCTTCCATAATTTTAAGTAGAATAATAAATAATAATTTCAATGCTTTGTAATAATAAAACAACATTATATTTGTATTTCACTCAATAGACTAAGCGACCTTGTCTTTGTTTAAGTGTTTTTATTACAGTTTTTGTTGCTCACATCTATGTAAAAAAATAACGAATATCTTAAGAATTACTTCAAATGTAACTAAAAACAATGTTTGTTGGGTTTTTTTTATTGAAAAATTGGTTTAGTGTGTACACTCCCATGCCTTGGAAGGTATATAAAGCAAGTCCTGTGCCTGAACTCTGAATGAGAGTGATGGAATTGGGAGCGCACCTGTGTTAGCGCAGGCATTTGTGCACTATAATATGTCCTGCTTAGTTGGCTGGTCTACCTTAAGATTGCCACCGTGACCGATATCAGTCAAGTGCTTCCATCAGGGTATACTCTCTGTCACTTATTAACATTAAAAAGCACGTTTTAGAGTGACGCACAGGATTCTGAAAATCTAAACATGACTGAATCATATTTTCGTATTGTAATACATATATGCTTGCAGTAAAGTTCTTATCAGTGTATCACAATGTGGGCGTGATTATTAAAATATATATTATTTAACAAAGTCATAACACAAGAACATCTCATTAAAAAATGATATTTGGGCCTTCTGTTTCTTCTTTCGTCTTGATAAGAATAATTAAAGATTATCCCTTGACATTCTCTAAATAAAAGGCATCAATAAAATATTTAAGGAGTTTATTGTATGTTGTTTTGTCGCCAGTACAACACACAAAAATAACATTAAAAAATGTTACTCTCAAATTAATGGCGGTAATAAATGCATCTTCTATAACAAGAAAGCATTAAACAGTACATTTACCATTCAACTGAGTGACGCCTAACAGCACGAAGCTGACGAAAAATATGCAGATATATCTTGTAATTTAACTTTTATTTTTCTTTAAAGGAAATTTGTTCAAAGCGCTGACGTTTTTATGCTAAAATATGGAGATAAAGTCATTAGCAATTTTTACTTTAATGAGAAGATGTCGCTTGGGTCCAAATGACTGCCCTTTGCCCCGGGCTATGGTCAGCGAATTATTATCATATAAATTTCTTCATTTATTGCTGAAGAAATTTCTTAATTTAATAAGAATAAATTGAACATTATTTTACATGAATATTTAATCAGCATGATTCAGGCCAAATTTAAGAATAGCTGAGGACATTTTTCGAATTCATTTGTTTTTTGAAAATGGGACAGTTTTTCATAGACATAAATGACATACGAGAAAGATGTATAAGAGGCGTCCTTATGCCTAAAAGAGTGATTTCAACTGGGCAACCAGTTATAATGATACCTTTCGTAAAAATACGTAATCTTGGGAACTTTAACAATTGTACGTTATGTAATTATTAGTACATATTGGAATGAATTTCCAAGAAGGTTCTAGAGTGGAGACCGTGAATCGGCAAGCGTAGTGTAGGACGCCCTGTGGCACGGTGGAGTGATGATATACGGAAGGTAGCTGGTACGAAGTGGATGAGAAGGGCCAAAGATCGGGCTCAGTGGCGCGCCATGGGGGAGGCCTATGTCCAGCAGTGGACTAATAAAGGCTGATTATGTTGATTTGAATTAATCTGAAAATTATAACTGTTTCTAAAATATATTATCCCGACTTCAAACGGCTATAAATTATTTTATTATTTTAAGTAAAAACTGTCCAATAAAATCAAAATATACTTTATTCAAATAGGTAACTATATTCATTTGTGTCATTGGTACTGAGGTCATTTAATTACAACGCATTTAATAAAACTGGCCTGTTGAAAAAAAAAATGTCGGAATATCTACAATATAATAATATGTATCGTATAAAAATATTCTTTTAATTTTTTAATTTCAGACATCGAGAATTCTTTGGTAACTTGGAGATACGTCAAAGTTTTGATGGACAAAAATACAATTATTTTCCTTACAGAGGTAAGAATTAATATATATACTTAATAAAAATGTTAAAAATGAAATGATAAGTGAATAATTACAGTTGCCTTTACAAATCTCGGCAAGACCAATACCATGTGACTAAAAAACGATGACTAACTCATCTGTTAACAAATTTCTCTCACGCGACCGTGGCATTTCATATTATTTTCGTTCCTGTCACTTACGGATGGTATTTTTGGTCGCTCATTGTTATTATAGCATCCTCGACGCATGACAGCGCCCTCTTAATTTCCAGTAATCGAGGTACTCTTTAGCGATAGCCTGCATCTGAACAAACATTGAATGTAATGGTATTTAGGGCGAATACAAAAATGCGACGCAGGATATTATGCGACAATGCAGTATTTTAATGCTTATTAAATAAAATACTATAAAACGTGTTGACATTGACATTTTTACGTTTTACTTTACCTTATATTAATAGTAAATATTGTGTATACTGCGCAAGTGTGTGTACACATATAATATGTATTTTCCATTTCCTGTTAATCACTGACATTACACAGAAAGATCAAGGACAAATCAAAATAATTTAGACGAAAATAAACCTTTGAACTTTAAATTATTTTTGCTCGACCCATTATTTAAACTCACAATAGTATAAAATAAATGGAACTAAGTTAAATAAAAGTAATTATTTATAAAAAAAAAAATAGATAAAACAATCGAATATAAAAATAACGTGCTATTTGAAATAAAGAAATGAAGTTGGTTTGTAGGAAGCCTTAGAATCGGTAGTCAGTAATCACATCGATATATCAGAGAACTGAGCCGTCTGAAGCAATCATCAACTTTAGAAAGGAAATGAGTAACAAATGTGAAAATTATCCGCATCATACTTAAATTACAGCAAAATTTATTAGTAGTCTTAACGTAGTAGAAATATTTATTGAACAAACAAAATGCAAATTATGCAAATTTATTTAGAAAATGAAAACTCGAGTATTTGTTTGAACTATTTTGAATGTAAACAGGGCAGTCTTAACATTATATTTAGGAATTGTTTATTATTATACGATAAAAAAATTACAAGATAGAATTTCTTTAAACTTTAGTCTTGTAGTCATTCTTTAATTTTATAAATAGTTTCGAATATTATGCAGATGTATTCTAGTGCTCTTTAAAAGCATGCTTGTGAGCCTCCGTTGAGCCTAATATATAATTTAGCTGAACAGATTTGATAGCAATGCAAGAAAGCAAACTTGTTTAAGAGCGTTTAGAGCAAATCCTATTCCACGTGCGCTCAAGTAGCATGCTCGAACATGACAACTATCGACTTTTGAGCATATTGGAAATGTACATTCTTATTAAATATAATGTTTTCACAGGCATGCTACTGATTAAGTAATTGCACAATAATTGCATGATATTGTACTCGTACTGAGCAATTGAGCATTCTGATATAAAAATAATTAGGTATATTTGTATAATGTTGTCATATAAACATTACGAGTATTTCACAACAAATTGTCCGAATTGTCAAATGCTTAACTCTTATCAATAATAACTTATTTCAAATGATCGGCCTCAAGCTGATTCATTTTAACATAGATAATTGAAATGCTCCTATTTAATCAAGATGATTTATACAGCAACTGCTATAAATATATATTATGTTTTCATCGTAATTATTTTTTTTATACGACGTGTAAAAAGTTAGTTTTACTATTTGAAATTATTCACGGAGTTATATCTCGTCCTAGTAGTTATTTTATTTTATAATAAGGTTTGAAAAATACAAAACTGTAGACTCGTATCTTATCTTTGACTATTCTTAGAATGTTGATAGCAATAGAATAATGACACTATACATTAAAAAAACATTGTTTTAATCTAATCGTCACAATTCCATTTATGACTCATTTATTGTTCAACCGAAAGCTATAGGGCTACCAATTTTGTAGTTTGTTTTTATCGTTTCTATTTAAAAAACGAACTCAAAGACGTCAATTTCATTTAGTACAAAAATGTTTAAATTGCATAATATTTTATTATTTAATCTTAGAAAATTTTACGTTTCTCGTATCTAGACTTAAAGGTTTTTGATCTTTGAATTCGAATATTTTATAACAAAATATGTCCATTTTCACATATGGTATACTTATCCTTGGTGTTTATTTGTTCTAAATAAAAGTATGAATAAAATACGTTGCCCAAAAATACACGAACAAGACAGTACGGACTTGTTTTAAATTTTACATAGCCCTGGAATAACAGAAACGGTTCTCTTATCCAGGAATGAGCGCAGTCTAGCACTTTACGTAATGACTGACTTCATTAAATACCCAAAAAGGTCCACTTAACTTCACTTCTATACTTTATGTTAACAACAAAATATTTAAATAGTTAAAATAATTTGACAGTAACAATATTATAGCTATCTATGTGTGCCTAAATGTTATTTTATACAAGTGTGCGTAAACACAGATACAATATATAGAGATGTAGTAATCACTCACTCGCATATTCCGATGGGACGGTAGAGTGACATGAAGAGAGTTTAGTTCACTATATTTAACTTTCCAAGGCATGATTGAAACTGCCAATCTCATAAATTCCTAGGCGCTACTGAGCTGACTATTTTGACCTAATCTGATTTGAACACAATATTACTTATAAACTACTTACATAGAGTATTAAAGTCCTTCCTAAATAATTTGTTAAAAACAAAATATTGCCATAAGGACTTTTTTATTAATATATTTGAAACTACGTTGTTCACGTAAGTTTTAAAGGAATTAATCAAAGGTGAGCTCGAATTTCTCTACAGCTTCTTTGCTTTATTGTCATTCTTAGTTATGACGATTTGCACACACAAATGCTGTCACTATTTATGACAGTTCACACTTGGCTATACGTTTTGCAACTGGTTCTTACTTTTTTTTTATATTTTGTACTTAAAAGACAAGTACGAAGTTGACTTATGAAACATCAAAATAAATTAAAATTTAGCTAACATTTTCCGGTGAAATCATAAAATTTATATCGAAATTCACACTTACTTATATAATATTATACATAAAAAAGGAAGACTTCATTAAATATTCACTAAAATTTGGAAAATACAAAGTTGAATGACACAATGCTCATTTGAATGAAAAAAAATCTTACAGTTAAAAGAAAAATGTATGTATATAATAGAATTAATCAATTTGGTATTTTAATAATAATAATTATACGACACTGAGTAAGATATATTCGCGAAATACTTATGACCAAGTTATCTGTACAATGGTATGCAAACTATCTTCATTCCCAGTCCCAACAACAAGAAAATAACAAACATAGCTATTTTTTTTCGATCGTGAAGCACTCAGTCGTAGAATAATTATTGTTACAATAAATTTATTAGTAAACATTATTTTTGCAAGGCGGAGCGTTTTAATTTTTTTTAAATTTTTTTCATGAGAGAATATCAAAAATCTTAGTAACTTAATTCTGTTATAAGATAAAAAAGATACATTTTTCCATAAACTAGTAAGATCTAACACAAGAAACTTGACTCACAGATATATTAAATTACATATTATAAAAATGTAAACAAAAAATCAACGTAGTTCTTTTTTTAATATTATTTATTAAATAATTCCAAAACATCGTCTTGATATCGTAATGAGCTTCAAGGTACATCAAACGCCTTAGTATGTACGTTTTCAATTACACCAATGCTTTTATCGTTATGAAAGTATATCTTTTTACACATAAATAACTTTTGCGCAGTAAAGCGTCCGAGTTCAAATTCAACGGTAGCAAAGGCAAAATTTTATGTCAAAATGTTTTAAAAGTATGTATAAACCCCTACAGGAACTTTTATGCGAAATTTAATGTTGCATGGTTAACAGAACTCGATTCTAGAGCGGACGATGTCTGTTATGATAATTTAATATGTTGGATTTGTTGAATCAAGATTTATATATCGTGAGACTATTTAAGATATTTAACAAATGCACGTGAATCTGGTTTTAGAACACTTTATTTTTTTAATTGATCATATTATTAATAAATAATATCTTGACAATATTTTTTGGTTAAATATTTGAATAATGTTTGTTTAATTTACTAATTTACCTTTCACTTCATATATAATTATAATTTAATATATGTTTTAAGTCAATTATCACACCGCATCAAGTGTCCCCTATTACTTCTAGGGAAAGTTGGGGATAAATATCGCTAAGGATGAATGCTTTTTATTTTTCTGATGTACAAACAGTATCAAATTATTAAGTTTAAACGGTAGCAGTAAATATTGAAAAATAAGTTTTTTAAATGTATTGTATTATTAACAACTATATCACAATAGCTGACCTAAACTAGGGCAAGTTTAGTTTAAGCGATCTCGTGATAGCCCCTGAAGAGACGGAGTAGGGAACGCTGATTTTCTAGTGAGTATACCGGTGTGGTGGGGCGCACCGGGCGTTCTAGGCACCGGCTAGTCCTAATACCACTTCATGTGGAAGAAACTGATATAGAAAATTAAATAAAGGGCAAGTATAGGCTAAAATTTATTTTTAGTCTATTAACTAACTCCTTATCCACTATGAAACCTGTTTCCTTAACATTAACTAAGTTTGCGGAAGGAAGCTGGAGCAAACAACAGCAAGTTATCATCTCGTAGTTGGCGCGGCGATGATGGAAAATATTACTAAGAAAGCTGCGTGGGTCGAATGAAATTCTGCCACATGATTCAAACCGCATTAGAACAAAGTGATTGAATAAGCTTCAAACCACTTCAAGAGGAGATTCTTTAGTCCAGTAGGGATATTTATCGACTGTTACTTTATAATAGAACATTATTGAAGCGTCACAGAAATATTCATAAATATTAATTACTATATTATATGAAACTCAATTTCCACTATTTTCTAAGAACAAAAATAATGAATATTTCCCAAAGATTTTTTTCTGTTCTTACAAACATTAATGGAACGGAATGAGGAACAATGAGCAATCCGATATTAGTGGACCGGAGTATGTTATTTTAGACATCTCTCTATTTGTCTTGGTTCGCTTCGTTCGCGAATCGTGTGATATTCCTTGATTTTGTAGAAAAATTATATTGGACTAGAACTGAACTTACGCAAACATTGGCCCATATTTTCCTTTTGCCTTTCGAATTCATGTATTTTTTTTTATTATTTCAGTAAATTAATGAGCAAAGGATACTTATATTCCACCTTTTAATAAGCATACCGTCGGTCAAATAAGCATACTTGTTTGTATTTTATTCGATTCGAAGTTACATAACGCAATTTTATCACATATTTACATATAATTTTGCAAGCGTGTCGGTATGTCTATATACAAATTAATACAATTGAATTGTATCTTCGTTATATTTTCGACATTTCAAAGAGGTTGCATAACATGTCACTAAATATATATGAAATTATATACGGTACTTATAATAAAAATACAATCTGTCTGTTCGTTTCGGCTAATCTCCGAAACGGTTGGACCGATTTTGATGGGAATTTCACAGGCAGATAGTTGATATTTTGAGGAGTAACTTAGATTACGTTTATTTTAGAGTTAAAATATTAAATTCTAATCGCATTTAAATTACACGCGGATGAACTCATGGTTAATAGCAAGTGTATACATTATATTTCTAAGTCAAAATTGACTTGGTTTTTTCCAACTGTTTATTTCTGAATCATTAAATCGAAATGATTACCAGATTAAATTGTCTGTATTTCTCGTTGCCTAAAAATGGACTGACTTAATTCATATTGCAATGCATTGCTATAAAATACATTTACATTATATTATCTTTTGAAAAAACAAAGGTGGTAGGTCTCTTGTACCTGCTACACTTGCTCTGGCTCAGTAGTCGAATACAAAATCAATATCGACATATTAAAAAGCTTTGCTTTGCTTTTTCATCATCTATAAGGCTTTAGGCTTATAGTGTCTTATAACTTTTTAAAATAATAATTAAAAGTCTTACAACGAACGTATCAAATTTCATAACATATAATACAATATCCGGCTTGCAACAAAGGGATTTAATTCCCTAGTTAATATCTAAAATTACTCATAACAGTTACATCGTTATACCAGACCGAACGAATCATCCCCTATAAATTTTAATTAACGCGTTTGATACTCTCAACCCACTGTCATGTGTTCTAACAAATAATGAAAATTGAGAGTTACTGGCGAAGATCGTATAAAAAATATGTTTATATTTAAAAAGTGCTTAGCATTAGTCTTAAAATAACTTAAAATATTTTTATTAATTATAAATATTTTTCCGATGAAATTGAATAATAACATGAAATTTTAGCAAAATAAAAAGGACTTCAAATTTAAATGGAACCAAAACGGGAAGTATACGAAACGGAAAAATAATTTTCACAATCGGTTTAAAATAACCATAAAAATATAACCTAAAAAAATGTTATTATTAAATTAAAAAGTAGGAAAAATGAAATTTCTTAGAAAAAAATAAGACTGGAATGTGTGTATGTGTGTTGTCTTTATTCAAATTTAATAACTGTTATAAATACGTTGTCTAATGTCTAATAATGATTACTCCTCTTGATGCTCCCCGTGAGCTTATTCCACCACTCTGCTCAAATGTGTTTATTTTCATATATTACACACGCAGGCTTCCTCATCATTCCTCATTGTTTGGATTTCAACTCACTAATAATATATTCTAAGCAAAATATTTTTTCTGCTCATTGAGAATTGAAGTAAATTTATATAGTTCAACTAAATTGAAGGTATATCAAAAGTTGCAACGTACCAAGACATCGACCTGGTTCCTTTAAACGATCGAGTACTTTGAATATTTTCGTTAACGAACACTAATGTAGGCAAGTAAAGCTCGTTTAGTTATTACACTTTTTTTATTAAAATACCAGGTGCAGATTCAAGTCTTGTTTTGTTATTTAGTCGAAATTGAAATATAGTATATATTAAATTAAATTATTTGCTTATTAAGATTGCACTGCGTTCACACGAGTCGATTTAGTCAATTGACTTTGAATTAGATTGAAAGCGATTTGAATCAATTGAATTGCTTACCCAAGTTGTATCCATATATTTGCCACGTTTCAACGCGTGTTGATTGTTAATTCAATTATTTTTTATAAAAACATTGAGTACAAAATATTGGCCTGCTAAGCGATTTCGTTATCAATATTTTTTTTGTCAGTGGCTATTGTCAATCATGATGAAACCAGCTCGTAGCAGATTGATTGATCGCGAAGAAAATTCAAGTGATTATTATATGCATCTTAACCCTTACATGACTTCGGAATAAAAAATAGTAGCATATCTCACTATCTATCCAGATAGGTCTGCAGAAAGCTTCTGAGGAGATCTTGCTCCGTTACTGCGTAAGCAGGATATACAAAACAGTTTTGCTCTTACAAATGTAAAAATCAAATAAATGATAAAAACATACCTCATTAAAAAAAAAACAAAGCACTTGATCAACGAGCCAAACGAAATTGTTAATTTTAATTATATCAATTAATATAAATATATTGATCACAAAGCAACAATAAGTTAATTCGGGTCAAAACTATGAACAATCCGTTTGATCTCTTCCTTGTTTCGACTCAGTAGTTAGACGTAGGAGTTATCTCCCTGGAGCCTTAACAAGGGAATTATGGGCCATTTTGTATAACTTTAAGGGCCCACCTACGGGAATGATGAATCAAATTGTGGGCCACCCGCACTTTTAAATTGGTCATGAAGATGTTTTATTTAATTGTAGTGCGAATGAGATGCGTATATATCGTATAATTATATATATTTGTATACATGTATAGAAATGAAAATCTTAATAAATATTCATAAAATATTTTACAAACATTGAAATAAAATAATATATTATGTATAAGGTTGCAGACCTAGAGTAATGAGGCGAAAAAGCGATGCGTGTCGAACGCATTTCATGTGAAAAACCTTTAGAAAATGTTGTGACTGATATCTTATTAATTCTTCAAAGAAAATATTATTATTTTTGTTGGTGAGATTAACTTCTTGATTTATAAATGTAATAATTCTTTATTACCTAAAGTCACGCTCATATAAAGCTATAAAAATGTAATGAATTTATGAGCACTGAAATTATTCTATAAAACACCTTAGTTTTATAATCTAAATGTTTTCTTTTATTTACCAGTTATGACTTTTATTGGTGATTAGTAATATAATAATAATAATTATTATTATTCTTTTTTCGTTTTAATTATATAAAACCGTTTCAAACGGCACTAATTGTCTTGCGTATCTTATCGTTGTATAAGAAATAAACTCTTGTCATATTCATAACTATGAACAACTTCATTTCTGACAGATTTATTAGAACAATTTGTACATTAACCGCCGATATAGCCTGATCTGATTTACCCCGTGTAACACGAGACACGTGACTGCGACATGGTAACAATGCAAAAATCAAATTCACGATTAAACAAAACGCGATAATACTCATTGCATTGCAATCACTACCGTATTGGTTATAGGGTATTTAATTGTATACATATTTTTTTCACATAAGACCTTGTTTCTTGAAGGTAACAGGAAGCTCGTGACGTAACTAATATCGGGTTGGAAAGCAAGCTTGGAAGTTTTGATGTGGCGTATTAGCTTGCAAATACAGAGCCCATACAAAACACTTATTGATCGAATGTTATACTGCAAGTTGCAAACTGGAATTTATGGGTGTGCAGTAAGTAAGAGCTCTTTGAAAGCGGTTACTCTGCGTTGTTTATTGCCTGGCTTCGTCTCAGTAACGTCTTGCTTATGAATATTGATAACAGACTTGCCTTTTCGAACTTTTTAAAACAAAGCGCTGTTAATAACCAAGTGTGAATTTCACCGTTTCATAGTTCAGTTGCTTTAAGAGTTTCTCCTGTTAGTAATTTAGAATGTTAACTTAATGTTCAAACTTGTATAGCGCTTTACATTGGAGCTTACAAAAGTTTTACTGTATATGCGAAAAATATCAATTATAACTTTTCAATGCTTATATACAAATACATGTTTATTTATCTTTCGTTTGTTAATAGTTATAATCAAAAGTATTATTTGTAGTTTTTTATCTGTGTCATTTAACACAGTACGACAATATTGTCGATATATTTTATCTTTATTAAGACTCGTAATTGTGATTGAATGTATAATAATGATGTTATGTTATGGTTATCGACGATTTCGTTTTGTGGCTTGATTTTATGGCTGCAGATCACGTAGGTAACTGGGTTCAATGCTCAGTTGATTTGAAGTTTGAGGAACAGAGTAAAAAAAGGTACTATTCGATCTTGTATCTCTTTGTTTTTCCCTTTTTATAGAAATACTAAATTATTTTCCATAAAAAAAATAGCTGCTACTAATATTATTGAACTTAAAAGCATTTAAATTGACTTGGTGGTAGGGGTTTGTGCAAGCCCGCCATGTAGGTACCACTCAAACATCGGATATTCTATAGTCAAGCAGCAATACTTAATATAGTTGTGTACTGGTTTGGAAGCTGAGTGAGCCAGTGTAACTACAATCACATTGACGATTGATCATGTAAAAAATGGTTAATATTTATACCATCGCCAATATCTAAAAAAAAAACAACAACAATAAATTAAGTCATAATTAGATTTTTTTTGTGTTATATTCTAATTATTAAAAAAAATATTAGATTAATTTCATATAATTTTTATGACAAGCGTATCACATTTAATATTCCCCGACTCGACATATGCGCTAGTGTTATCAATATAGATACGATTAAACCTATCTATTGATCGTGTCATAATATATTCTGTTACAAGCGCCCTTGTTAAACTTAGTAGATAGCTGACTCCCTCTTGATGTATCCCATAGCTATTTCATTTGATCCTCTTGGTCTCATCAAATATTTAGGCCGTTTAAACTTGAGTGAGACGTTGCGATGGAAGTTAGCTGCATTGACTTTCAAACGTGATGTGATCTTGTTTCTCCGTTTTATTTATTTATGTTCATTTTATTGCCCCAGCGATAGGTGCTCGATTGAATTATTTTTTAAAGGAACACTCTAAAATTCGAAGCATTGAGAGCTTCAAATGAATAATCTCGCTGGATTTCACTTAAAGTAATTGTTTAACAGACGACGAAGAGATTTTATATCAATAAAATATTAAGTACAGAATAAACTTTAAATACTTGAAGTATCTTCAATTAATCATTGAAATGCATTTGTATCATTAGTACAAAGCGTAATACGTGAACAATATAAAAAAAAAGTTTTTTAAACTTATTAGGATAGTTTCACTTTGTTAATTCATTGAACATCTGCACAAGTACCAGAAATAAAATAATACTACTAAATATTATTAATAATTAAAAATCTTAAAGTAATCTATGAATTTGATTATAGTTACAAATTATATTAGTAATACGTACTATAATTGTATCGGAGACTTTCTATATAATTTAGAATTTTTTTGGCGTCAATACTTTTACGTGTACAATTAATTTTAATCTACCTTTATTTAGTTCATAACAAATTATAAATATAAACTCAAAATTATCCATATACTATTGCGATAAAATTCTCATTTTCCCGTTCTAAAGACTCGCTAGTATTAAAATTTCATCACACACATAGCAAGGACAAAATACGACAAACCATTTCTAAAATTTCCATGCATAAACCAAAATGGCCGTCCCCAAGCTCGTCAAACACAAATCTTAAAGGTTAGAGTGGACACGTGCAAATTTCCCGGCTATTGTTGACTCGAGTCAACACACGCTATTATCTCATTGGCACATTTGCATAGTATGTTTCACGTGAGACCCAATTTAAACCTCGTCGTGTCCCCAATTATGTTTTAAAACAAATAGGGCACAATCCGCCTCGCGGCGTATTCAACCTGTTTCGATCTCGTCAATTTTACTCGAAGTTGTTTAAACACGGTCAGTCTGTAAACTTTTTATGAACTCTAATCAGCTTGAGGTGTGCTTCAAATAATAAGTTCATCAATCTACTTTTGAAATAAATATAGAGCGAAAGTTTTCCACAGTAAAATGCTAAACAAAATTTATGCTTGGTGTAATATCAAATTTCATATCAGATATATTCCCTCTTTCTAATAATTAAAATTTTGTGAAACAATAATACAAACATTACGAAAGTCAACTTTAACTAGGATTACAATTTATGTACTTGTTATAATTGAAGCGGTAATCGTATAAAAAAAATAAAAAAAACACTCCATTGACACTCAGGTTAAATTATTAGGAAGGCTTGGAGCTTATTCCATCGTACTATTTTAATATGGATCGGATATCAGACACAGTGGCAGATTTTTATCCGATACATGCAAGACACAGGTTTCCCCATGATACTTTCCTTTATTGTCGAGTACGATATGATTCCAAAACAAAAATTAACCACATAACAATTTAATGACGCTTAGCCAGGTCGAACCCGAAATGTTAGGCGGTATAGGCTTTCTAACTAATCCGTCATTTTGGCTCACCACTTTAAGCATACCTATATTTTTTACAAATTAAAACCAAATAGGCAATTTCATCTTTTAGAGTTGTCATAATTAATTGGACGTTAAGGGCACCTTATTCTGGACGGTTGAAAACAAGAACATTTTCGTACAAAACGAGAACAAAAAAGACTTTACGTAAAGTAGGCCACTGATATCTTTACTATTTCGAGCGGACGCTTTCCGCAATTTCGTACAACCGAATAGTACCTCTAAAACTTAATAAAAGGTGCAGTACTATTCACTTGCCTCATTAAAAATATCACACTGGGAATAAAAATAAGGCTGGCCGGTATAAATAACTACGACCTCCATATAAATCTTGGTTAGCAGCTTTAGGGTTGCCAAAAATATTTGTTCACTCAACTGTCATACAAAAATTTCCATACAGAAATGTTGGCAACTGTTACTAATGTATTCGTTGTTGAAATTTAAACATATATTTTTGAAAGCGAATTAATATTACGATTGTAACACGTGCGGGTTAATGTGTGTGAAGGCACGAACGGATATGTGGTGACACAATTTTATTACGAGCAAATTGAGTAAAATATAATTGGTTCTGATTACGGGAAGCGCGTGGCCAGCCCTGACCGGCAGCGGCTACCCGCAATGAATACTCGAGTTCTGCCTCAACTGTAGGGTGAAAATGTACTGCAATATGGGAATAAAATCCAGGATTTAATCTTCGCACAAGTCGCCGTTTAATCTTGCAGTAGATATGGCAGGGGTAAATAATAAATGTATAATACGCAATAAGGTTAAATTGCATTGTAGGGGGACTAGACTGCATTTGATAATAATGAAGGTACTGGACTAAGCCTTGTTATCGTCATTTGTAACCCGTTCCTCGCCTTGCATAAATAAGGCATTATGGGGATCGGATTCAGTACTTCAGTCATTAATAAACGGTGCAAATATCTGCATAACGAGTATTGATAATAGTTATTGTTACTATTCGGTAAATACGTTTGTTAATAAAACATATGTATATAGCCATCAATTGAAATCACAGATTAGCAGATAATACTTATAAAACTGACAAGAAAAATGTGTTCGGTTTTCATCTAACAAATGGTTTGTATTTATGGTAGATTTTTGTATCAGAGTAGATGCAATCCAATACAATAAATGAGTGGAGAGGTCAATGAACTAGTGCAATTACACACAAGGGATTAACGCCTTTTAACGTGTTAGATGGTATAAATGTCGTTTTCTCTTTTCTATTAAAAAGTTTAAATAAAAATAAGTACTCAGAGTAGCTTACATAAGATCTTCTACATGTTCGAAATTCAAATTATAAAAGTATCAATCAGTAAATGGGTTATTCTGAGGGATAGTTCTCTTCCCTTAAGGATGAATTTAAGAGCATATTACATCAGGCTGCTAAATTGTGGCTTGGTAGATACACTTGTAACATAATTTAATTCCATACATCTAAAAAGATTAAGAACATTTCCTTCACCACCGTGCAAACGATGAATTACAAAAACACATTAAGTATATAACTATTCAGTTTCACTAGTTCGGGTTCGAACCTACAATCTCCGGCTCATTAAATTGTAAACTATATAAATTAGGAATAAATGCGTAAGATGCGATTTCTGTTTATTTGATTCTTACATCGGATTTTCAGTGCGCTTCATTAGAAAGTAAAGCTTATTTAGACAAGTTAATAAGTATTCCTAAGTCGTCTTTATGTCGAGGGAAGTCTTAAGCAAACCTATTAGACAGTAAGCTAACAAAAAACGGGGATCGGAAAAGAAATAATTGCAACGAACTCTTGGTCCGAGATGTCTAAAAGACTGCTCGATATAAAAGGAAATAAAAACGTTTGTCCTTTGTAAGATCATAGACTCTTTCTATCTTCGTCTGTGAATTTTCTTGGTATTCTAGTGAGACTTGTTGAGCACGATTTTTTTCTACATGTCGTTATACTGAAGTTTCTCAAACATGATATAAGTATACGAGGAAAACAAGCTTATGTATAACCATAGACTAAAGTATACGGTTCATCAAGATACTAACTAAAACTGTAGACTGTGTGAATTATCCTTTATTGAACCAGCTGTAATATGTAGATTTCCTCGTCGGTCTAGCGGTTAGTTTGTAAGAAAGATATCCTGAGATTCAAACGCTTTGTCTGTCCACTTAACTCTAACAAAAAAAAGTGGACTTGCAGTCACTAGAATATTTTTTTCTAGCAAACAAAGTTCGAATTTAATATAAATATTTTAAAAAAAAAATTAAGAAATAAAAATAGATTATTAACATGAATATTCAATATTAAAAATGAAAATAAGAATTGTATTATTAAAAATCATTGATGATTTAATAAAGAATATATTATAAATGAAGTCAGAATGAAGAATTACTGCTCATTACATTCGTACAAGGAACAAACACAAATATTACTCGTTCGTTACTGGACTGCATTCACCAGCTCTTTTATGAGTCAATACGGTTTTACGACAGGATCGTATTCTAACTTCTTCATCGCTAATTTAAAAACAAGATGTGCGATGACGTTTTTGTTCAAAAGGCAATTAGCCAATAGATCTTGGAAACGAAACGATCGCTGTCTGGCTATAACTCAATAACTCTATACTAATATTATAACTGCGTAAGTAACTTTGTCTGTCTGTCTGTTGCTCTTTCACGTTCGAACGACTGAACTGAATTTGATTAGGCAAATTTGTTATAAACACATAGACTATTTTTTATCACTAAGACTTCACGACAAACCGATAAGTGAAGCTGCGGGCGACAGCTTATACGTAAAAACGCTAACAATAAAAAAAAAAAACCACTCAGCTTATTCGCCTGATTACCTATAGTACTATTTATTATACGTTACTATAGTATGTATACGTTGGCAAAGGAATTTTAATTTGAAATAGTACATATCTTGTTGAAAATGCAACACAGTATATAACAATGTTAGATTTAATATAAAATGACGAAAACAAATCATCAAAACACTATCTTATCTCCAAGGCATTCATAACACTAGACGAAAAGGGGTTAAGCCACCGATATATGCACCCACGATATTCTAAAACAATACTGTACCACCTACTGTTCGACACTGGTGTTGTTTTAAGACATTGTTATTCTTGTCAGTGATAATAAGGTAACGGTGGTTTTATAACGATATGTATTTATCAATTGATGGTATCTTTACGATTATTTTTCAAGGTAAATCGTGTAATGATTGAATACAACGGTCCAGTGGTTAGAATGAGTGAATATTGATCGAAGATTATGGGTTCATCTTGATACTTCAACAAAGTCGCTCAATATGTTTAGTTCTTTAGAACACGTAACGGATTTTAATGATCTCATCAATTAACAGAGTGAGTCAAGAGGGTGGTTTATATGCATATTATAGTTGAAAAAAGACGCAAATTTCAACGTTACTAATAAAAAAAAAAAAAACTATTTATGTTTTATCATCAATGTAAATATAAGAAATGTATTTGTTTTCATTACTATATTAATTATTTCGCTCAAAATTACATCAGTGATAATAAATATTGAATTAATCTATACTTATTAAGCTTTTTAAACCAAATCACTTAACCGAATACGATGAGATTTGGTATAAAGCGAGCTTGAACAATAAGGAAGGACATAGGCTACTTTTTTTTACCCGTCGGCCAACCTCTCAAACGCAAACGAAGCCGTTGTCGACAATACGTTATTTATATACTATCTGCTGTAGCTATTCGCGTGGTAGACGTATATATCAAAATTTGAATTAAGAATACACAAATATGTAAATAAGAAAAAAAAAATTACAAAAAAAAAACAAAGTAAATCTACGTGTCAAATTGCTTAAAGGCATTGTGTTCGATAATTAAAGGTATAAAACGTAAAGAGATATATCCAACGTCGACAGATAAGCCGAACGTGTGCGGTACAAGCTTTTAAAAGCGCAGTTCAAATTAAAAAACAACAGCAAAATTAAGGATCACATTACAAAAATCCATTAGAGCAACCAATAAAAATAGATCTCGACTTTTATGCCACGGCACCAAATCCAGTCATTCGTATTTAAACCAATAAAACGACCTACGTTGATTGTAGAGATAACGGAGGCTTAGAAAATAGTTTTTATACGATTAACGAATAAATCTGTGTTCCAAATTTGAATTTTTTAAATGTGAAATATGGGGGCTAACATTTGAAAAATGAACGTAATAAAAATCTGTATTTTTTTTTCTTGATTGCTATATTACGGATGTCCAAGGTATAATATTGTCGTAGAAAGGTTGTAAACAATATTTCGTACTCTCATACTTGTACATATAACGTTATGAATATTAACCCCGATGTCAATTGGTCTAAACAAAATGCACCAAAATGGTATGTAATTTTATTTTAAAATGTCTTTTAAAGAAAACAATGACATTTATTTTGCATTTCACTTTGCATATATACTTGGCGCAAAGAGCCATATTCTGCGTAAGTGTATTTTTTTAAAAATTTATATGAACCGCCTTTAATGTATCTTAAGGACATCACTACAACTTGTCATAATAATAATGACCTGTACACAGTTTACATTTTTTTTTAAATCAAATTTCGGTATATTTACCGATTAACAAACTTTGAATTAACCTAAAAAAAGGGGAAACAAAAAAAATCTATATACAAAATATAATAATAAAATACCTTTAATAAATTTACATTCACTGCACTAATCAGAATAAGGACGCGCATCGTTAAATCGAGAGATATCTTAAGAATCAACATGGCTACGCCTACATCAAACATAATGGCCTGAACAAGATCCAAACTCATGATGGGGTACTAAATTAGCCACGAAGACTTTTATGGGCAACCATTTGTGAACGTTGACAGTGAATACTGCAGTAACATACGAACAAGACAGCGTACATCTTCGACACCTAACAGTTAACTGCGTCAGTGTGACACGTGAATATATTTAAAACCGATATCTTTTATATCGAAACCATTGTTGAAAGTCACGACGCGTTACTGGTGCAGGCTCTGGGAAGCTTCTAACCAATTACCAGTTATAGTTTACTTGGTGGTGGGTTTCTGTGCCCTCTTGGGTTACTCATCAGATATTCTAGCCCCAAGCAGTATTACTTGGTATTCTTGTCACCTGGAGTTAATTGTGAGTGAGTATACTATAGGCATAGGGGATATAATATCTTAGTTCCCAAAGTTAATGGCGATGGCATTGTGAGGATCGTATGGATGTATCGCAACGCTATTGATGTTCATGGGCAGTGGGAGTCACTTTCCATCAGGTGACCCTCCTGCTAGTTTGCCACTTATTTAATAAAAAAGGGAAAATTTAATACTTCCTACGGCACCCACATCTATGGGCAGTTGGGAACTTACCTCCATATGGCTCATTTGCCCGTCCTTGGTATTACAGAGTTCATGTTTGAGTGATGAGTTAGCGATACAGTGGCAATACGATGGCGAGACGGTGGCGGTACATTGATAAAATGTAATTTATCCTATAATACCAATGGTGACCAGTGACCAGTTACTGTCAGGTATGCCTTTCTATAGCAAATTAAAACAAATAAACATAAAAAATAGTGAGAAAGAAACTTTGAATGTATGTTTAAAACAAAACAATGTAATAAAAAAATCGTTAACATTCGGTATGCCACATTTTTTTTTTTAAAATGTATTCTTGTTTATCGATGATTTGAAAAATAAAACTTTTTTAGAAGAAAATTCGAAAATCGAATAATTAATTATCTAATACTTCCTTCGAAATATCTTTGTAAAAATAGGTCACCTGTTAAACTTTATGTTGATTGGTTCAAATAACGGCAACAAATAAATAATCGGTAATAACGATGCCTCCAAAATCGTTTGATGTGAGCCTATGAGAGCATCCACGCGTAAATATTGGGAAAATCGTTAAATAAATATTTCTAATGGAATTAAAATATTCTTTCGTTGTATATGATACTCGCTGAATCCGCGGCTTCGCTCAGAAGGAATTCAGTTTATGGCGAAAACGCTTCAAAACTTGTAGACAAAGGACGAAAACAAGTATCCTATATCTATATGTCTTTGGATCCTTCCACAGGTGATTCTCAAATATTTTAAGAGCACTTGCGAATTAGGTATATGAATATATTTGTTTATATTTTTCATGAATAAAAATAAATGTTCATAATGGCTATATAGTTCCAGTACCGGTGCGTCTCCAATTACAGTAAAGATATTTGCATTTTTATTAATAAAAGTAGGAAATATACAAAATATACATAATATCTCTTTTGAAAATTTGTGGGAACTGTGGCTCCTTCACCACTTGAGTTCCTTGTAATTTATCTTGCCCAATTTTTTTTTTCCGCGACTGTACACTAAGTATTATCAGTAGAAGTCGGTAGAATATTTTAATCAGTGGTAACTAACTAAACGGGCTTCCACAAAGCCCAAGTCAAACTTCGCTTGTGACATGACAAACAAAGACAGTATGTAAACAAATTTACAAAATTTATGTAACCCTAGAGATTGTAGTATCGATGATAAATTTAAAAACTAGTACATATATTAATTATGTTACTTGGATCTGCCTCGTTGGTCTAGTGACCAGATATGAGGTGACGAATAAATAGGTCCTGGGTTCAAGCCCCAGGTTGGACCGATAAAAAGTTATTGGGTTTTTCTGTCCAGCTTGGAGTTTGTATGTTGGAGGAGTGTACTTCCTTGCCTCGGAGAGCACGTAAAGCCGTTGGTCCTGCGCTTGAACTCTTCCCAGTCATGACCGTAATCGGTCAAGACGACGTCATCGGATTAAAATAAAATATTCTGCTACTGTCGAGCTTATCTAGCCTGGAGTAGAAGCCCTCACTAACTTCTACATATTATCTATGCACTAGTTTTACCTAAGTTTTTACTATTACTATAATAGCCGAGCTATTAAATTTCAAATGAATACGCCTACAAAATTGTGATATCGTGAATTATGACATGACATAACAAATATCCCATTAAAATGATTACATGTTAGCGATGACTGGTTAAAACGTGATAGATATTTATATCGTTAAATAGGCAATTAGTCTGCGTATGCGCATACAAAATGGCGGCGGTGGGTGTGGTTAAGCGCCGGATACGGATTGGCGCTCTAGTGACAATTAGCATTTTCTTAATATATGTTATGTTTGATTGTGTCGATTTTAACATATTTATGTCTTAGATATATAACGTTTACATAAGTTTCGGTCTTATGAATTAATTTATAAGAAATACTAACGATTTGTTTCGTCTTAAAGTGGTTAACATCTTCTAATTATTCTTTATTTTTTCCCGATAAACAGTAAACTTATGATCAACAATATAATTATAAATATTTTTTGATAATCGATTAGTAAAGAGGTCGATCAAATTTTAAGACGGTATGCGACAATTTTAACTTAATACCAGTAGTTTTTTACACCTAATATTATGC
Organism: Vanessa tameamea; assembly: GCF_037043105.1. NCBI lineage: Eukaryota > Metazoa > Arthropoda > Insecta > Lepidoptera > Nymphalidae > Vanessa > Vanessa tameamea. The sequence goes on along the minus strand of NC_087319.1, from coordinate 2,581,637 downwards.
AACAATGCGTAAATTTACAAGTTTAAATAGTGTCGCAACTTTCAAAAAAGATTTTTTTAAATACCGTAAAATATTTAAGACAATTATATTTCATTATTACTATAAATAACAAATATATTTAAAAAAAAAAATGAAGAGAATGAAACTCTTCGGATACAGTCGATGCTATAATGCGAATATCGATATTTAAATGATCAATAATGTATAAAATTACATTTTTATACAGAAAATTTTACCATAACGTTTTTTTTATTTATTAGTTTCAAATAAAGAATTTGACTGAGCTTAAAAATTATTGCAATCTTTGGTTTCTGTTGCACTAATTATTTTAATATTAATGTAATTAAAAACAAACGAATAAATAAATAAATATAAAAATCTCATTAGAATAAAATTAAATAATAAATTATTATTCGCGTAGTATTTTAATTAAAATATTTAAAAAAATATTTGAGCGCCCATTATATTGTTCAGTTGTTATAATAATTTTACGAATAACATAAACAAAAACTATCAAGACTAGCGCTTTTTTTTTGTTTGGGTACACGACCATTCGTCTACATTACAAAACTATTAACAAGCAACAATGTGCCTTAAACAATTGGGATTAATATTATAATGGCGGAACAAATAGTGTTAATTTAGTTTCGTAGATGATAGGCTTGTTATAGCTTTCCAAAAAACATGCTCGAAACCCTCAAGGCGGAATTGATAATTTACTCGTCCGAAGGGCTATCATTAAGGCCGTTGTGAAGAGAATGATTACTGGTTTCGGTCATATATTTACCGCGTTCTGACCACGTCGGTGACTTTGGTAGAAGAACAAACAATATCTCGGCTCGTTACGAGAAAAAAATTATCTCTGAATGGTTATTATGGGTTCCGTATTAGTCGGTGCCGTTTCGCTCTGACGTGTTTCGCTAGATAATCTTTGAAGGGAATTTGAATTGTTTGTTTTAGTTTAAGCGTATTGTTCTGTACCTACTTAAATCATTATTTCTTAATTGGTACATTTAATTATTATTTAAAGAATTTTATCATTAGCACGTACCTTGAGAACTTATGTTAAGTAAATTAAATTATATTTTGATCTTCTAATACAACTTGGATAATATATTAGATTACTGCAATACTTAGTATTATTCGGTTGGTGGCGCTTACGCGATGTAAGAAATTGTTAATATTTCTTTCTGAGTCAATGTTTTGAGGGCGATGGTGACCACAAGCCATCAGGTGGCCCATTTGTCAGTCTGCCTACCCATTCTAAATAAATGAATAAAAATATATGAATTACTTAGGGTCATCGTGAAATACAAATTATTATAATACCGTTTCCTCTATTTGAAGTCATCATTTGGACTACACACTAATCGTCCCTACTTCGAAGTCGAAGTTTTTTCGTGACCGCCGATTACAAACGTAATAACCGTAATTTAAAAATAAAATGCAACCCCATTCGTGGAATCGTCTTATTTCCTCTAACAGTGCATGAAGTTTCTTAGTCAGAATTCCGGTTGAGTTTGTTCTTTGTGAATAAAATACAAATCTAGCAATGGTAACACTGAAGCTTATATTTATTTATTTCGAATATATTTATATTTGTGCTCACTTCAAATTTTATCGTATATGTCATTGGTTTTATTAATTGTTGTTTATTATATAATAGTTAAAAAAATGTATTATAATTCTTACATCTAATCATTGATTATGTTTAATTTATATTTTTAATAGATATGAGACTGAGTCTACCTGTAAATAGTAGAACATTTGCCAAGATAATTTTGAAATGTATTTTTTTTTATTTTGATGTGATATTATACGTACTGTTGGTTGTCCTATTAAAAATAAAATAAAATAAAACTAGTTGTCGCCCGCGGCTTTACTAATGTTTTAGGGGTTTGTCCCGACGACAGAGTTTTAGGCATAATAAATAGCCTATGGCCTTCCTTGGGCTTCATGCTACCTGTAAGTTAAAATCAATGTTCATTGAATTCGGTGCAATGGCTTAGCCATGAATAAGTAACAGACAGCCAGACAGAGTTACTTTTACATTTATAATATTAGTATACATAAAGTTTTTACTTTACTTTCTATCAACGTGGGTCATCCAGACGTTGGTTAAGGCGTCCTCCAGACGATTGGTTATTCGTGTGTCAGATTTTCTTCCGATACGTGCGGTTCTCCTTACGATGTTTCCGTTCACCACCGAGCACGAGATGGATTACAAATACAATTTAAGCACATAAAAATTCAACAGGTATGAGCCAGAAATTGAAGATTTACTTACTAAGATTCACGTGTTTAAAAACACAAGGAAACCTCTTTGTTACTATAAAATAATTTAGAATTTAAATAAATATTATTGGCTTAATAAAAAAAACCGTAGGCACACCTGAATTAAAAAAAAATAGTTTTTTCGGAAGCACCAAGTATCAAATGGTACCAAAATATTGACACGGTCTGACACTTGTCATTGTAAGAACGTAATCTTAACCTTTTTTCGATAACAATTTCCATTTCTATTCCTCGATACATATTTTTTTCGTCCAGGTGAAATATATTCGAATATTTTGATGAATCTTCCTCCTTTGAATTAAGGACTATTTTCCTATATCTAGTACAGCTGCTATTTTTTTTGACGGTATTATACAACCGCGAGCTTCCTGTAAAGCGAAACCGTGATCGACCCTGTGGGTGGCTCGAAATGTATCGAGTTCCTGGTTGACGTCTTTTTGTCAGTTCTGGCCTGTTCGACGAATACATGTACACACATATCAAAATGCTAGAATATACTATGATATTTTATCGTACAACTGCCGTAATTCCTTTTTGCGATTTAATAAACATTTAAATGATAATAAATATTATCATTTAAATGTTTTATTTCATTTATAAATATTATAACAGGACATAATTGCAGATATTAATAAAATTTAATATTAGATTTATTATTTATTAAAAATGTAGTACATAAAAGTATATACTGAAATAGAATTTTAATATTTTATATTAATTATACCCAAAGAAGTTTCACTTTAAATAATATGAACAAAATTTAAGATGGTGCATCAATATTGGTCGTATCGTTCATACGTGTGTTGCATAAGCGCGAAGGCACCATGGCACAATGCCTCGCGAAATCTAATATTATTCCGTATTGTAACGATCGCCAATCGCAAGAACTTGGTCTGTTAGTGTCGCCTATTGTTCGATTTCTAAGCCGAATATAATAACTACAGCAAAATGTCACAACTAAGTTCATCCATACCGTTTAACGGGATTAGAACTTTAATTCTAAGATATAAGGGCGATTTTTCAATTTATCAGGATCCATGTTAAGTTGGTTAGAAGTTGTCGACGAACAGTTGAGTCGTGGTCGGAAGTAGTTATTAAATTATGAATTTGCCTTAAAGTGCAGCTGCGCCAAAATATTCAGTAATGTTTTTTATCCATTACTAACATAATTGTACCGAATTCTATGATACTGCTACTTCCTATATATTTATATCGTACGATTATAATAGTGATGACTAAACGGTTAAATATTTTGGTCTTCGGTGGTTCGCTTTGAAGGATGAGTAACTATTATTATTACACGCATAAAACACATACCGCTTAACCAATAAATTATGTTTAGCGATTGTTTGTTTAAACACACACAATTTATATCTTACCGTCATAATCATATAATATTTAAAAAAATAAACCTAATATCAAAACAACATTGATACATTTTACACAATACAAGATTATATTAAAGAAAAAACGATATATAAAAAAAATATTTTTTGTTTACTGACCTACTCTGTAATTGTAACTAATGAGTTTCTTGCCGGTTCTCGGTAGAATCTACTTTCCGAACTGGTGGTAGCTTTAAATTTAACTCAACATTGTAACATGAACATCAAAAGTACTTTTATAAGTCTACTTGAACAAATAAGATTTTGATTCATTATTGTATTATACGTAAAATTAGCATGCACACTTTTAATATTAAATTCAATACAACATTGTACGATTATGTTATATCGTAATGCACTTGCAAATTCCTGGGTTAATAACAGACGCGTTGCCGCTAACGTACGTAACCTCGGTTTGGGATATTGTACTAAGAAGTGTATTCAATGACACAATGTCAGTCATTCATAGCCGTTTGCTCTCTTGTTAGTAAACGGAAGTTAACTCTGCAACATAACGTGTTATCTCAGTCCAACCTTTGTTCCTTTCGTAACTTCCTTTGATGGTAATGTTTAAGTATTAGTTATGGAAATATTATCTCGTTGAACATTATTAAAACTCATTCAACGTCTTGTTTTATGTAAAACGATGGGTTTTGTTTAAGTGTGTTAAATTAAAAATATTATTTCAAGGTAATAACGTTGCCGGAATATATACATTTTTGTTTAATTGAATTAGAAAGGAACGAATGTGAAGTTGTTCATAAATATAATCGCTACTTCAAAAACAAAATAGCTCGGCAGCTAAGATCTGACGACCTCCGTGGTCGAGTCCGGTTCGATTCCCGGCCGAGTCGATGTAGAAAAAGTTCATTAGTTTTCTATATTGTCTGGGTGTTTGTGGTACCGTCGTTACTTCTGATTTTCCATAACACAAGTGCTTTAGCTACTTACATTATGATCAGAGTAATGTAGTATGTGATGTTGTCCAAAATTATATATTATATGATATTATATATTTATTTAAGATCTCGCCATGATTAGATAATCTCTATATGTTATTAAATAGTTCTGACATAATGCTTTATCATACAAAATAGTTGTAGTACAGGAAGCTTTGTCTTGTTTTTTTATACGATGTAATTTAAGTTTATGTTCAGATAATTAATAAGGAACATTTAATTGAAAAATTGACCATCTACATTTACAATTTTTTTTCCCTTAATGAAAGTTCTAAGGTCGCAGAAGCTGTGTATGTAGGGCATAGCATAGCTAAAAAAATCGCTCGTAATTGGTATATGAAAATTCAAAAATGGAAATGTTGACCTCAAAGACCTCGTTCCAGTTGAGTTCAATGAGCGATTAGTCCAACTTATGCACGAAACTTTCCGTTAAGCAAAAAGGGAACATGCAGAAAATATCATGCTCACACTGCTATCAAAATTAAAATATACTTTATTCAGGTAAGCTTTTACAAGCACTATTAAAGCGTCATTTTAAAAACCATATTAAGTAAAGCTACCTCCGGTTCGTAATCTAGATTCAACCTAGAAGAACCGGCAAGAATATCAGTAGTATTTAAAAAATCACTCGATGGAAAATTGTTTACAAGTGCATTAACTTGACCTCTGTAAAACGATGTTATGGGTATTTTGGGACTCGAACTCATAACCAATATACCCAAGGAGCATTTTCAAACGCAGAGCTGGGAAGTGCTGTATCAGGGAATTGGTGCTATTCCCAGCCGTACTTTTCCTATTGTGTTTCGATCTCTTTCAAATGCAGTGTGCAGAGTTTCGTTCAATATCATGCAGAATTGAGAACTTGGTCGGATGATTTTTTGGGTGATTTCTACCAACGAGGCATTGAAAATCTTGTTGGTTAGAAGTTGTTAACAACACGAATACGTTATTGTTAGATTTTTATTGGAAAATAAAACGAAAACAAAACGCGGTGGGAACTTAGTTCCTAACCCAAAATAATCTATTCATTGAGATCATTCCAATGAACACCATCACGATACTTGTAATATATCTATAAAAATATATTATTAAAATAAAATAATTTGAAAGTATGATTTAACATTATAAAGCAATGTGACGCAACGTATAAGCTACCTTAGCTTAGTTGAGGATGATACCACTGGATTTTCCCAACCTAGTTTAACGATTATTGACTATTTGCGCGATGCCTAATCAAGATGGTGTCGATCTAAAATATCAAATGACATTCGCTGGATTTCTTTGTTGCTATTTAATATTCTACGATTTTGATACTCAGCTACTATTGCTGATTTTGTAAATCAGCAATAGTAGTAATATATTTCGAATGATATAATAATAATGTTTTTAAAATAATCGATATTTTTTTCGACACAACAATGCCGTTTTTTTTTAATAAAAAAAAATATAATTCTATACTTAACTTTAATTGAGTAATATTTGACGCATGTTGTGATTACCTATAAAAAGAAATATTATTCTCATGGCGTTAATTATTATGTATTTTTGTTCGGCGTTAATTATTTGTCATTTGTGGTAGTGATCCTAAGAATAAATAAAACGGGAAGAGTACTGATTATTCTTAACTCACGTTATACAATTAATCTCATTGTATTTCCTATTTTGGTCCCCCGAGAACACATATACAAAATTTCATGATCGGTTAAGACTTAAATTTTTTTTATTATAATCATGTTATGTTATAATATTTGACGTTGCAGTTATGCTATGATCAACGACGATAATTGGTGAACAACCCCAAATCATTACGACTATGATCTAATGCCAAACTTGTCAATCGTTCAAAAATAACAAATTCTTCACATCGATCATCTGCAATCACTCCATATATTTCTCCAAACAAAAATCACCCTTATTTTACCGTAATAAGAGATCCAGGAATGGTATTGACTTTTGGCATAGTCATATACGGGTTCACTAGATTCGACACGAGATTGTAGTTCATCAATCAAGCCGAATGTCAAAACTAATACGAAGTGTGTCCCGTGAGATACCCAATAGCGATCGTGATGAGGCTGATGTCCACCAAATTCGTATTGTTTGGAAGGCTATATTATATATAATAGATAACGTATTACAAGTACGTTGTTATCACATCAAAATGTGACACCTGTGTGTGTTCGCTGATTATTATGGTCTTGATTTGGTAATGAAATGTAAATATTATATGGAATTAATACTTAACATTGACAGATTATAAATTATAGCCAATCACCAAGCCTACATTTAAAGTTGCAAAGCAGAGCGTAGCTATTAAATCGTTTTATTATGCTACTATTTATATAGTACCTTCTTCGAAACGCTCATCAATTTCTGGTATAACTTTTACATATCTGTATCCATATATTTAAGGACTTAATGTTAAAAACATTTACATAGATTGCTTTATTTCTTTTTCCGGTTAGACATATCAAAAATACATTTTAGTACGGATTTTATATACTGTTGAAAAAAATATTATCAATGCAGTGGATCGATGGTTTTCTGTGATGTATACTCCGTGAGATCCCAATCTTTGTTATAATTATGCGTTTCGATGCAGCAACGTCATCCGATTAAAATTGGCAGTTGATAGGGGAAGAGAGATTGAAATTCAAGTCAAATATATTAACATTGTGTTCATAGGATTGACGAGATAGTATCTGTTAATAATCTTCTATCAGTATTATTGAGAGAGCTCAATTGTAAAGATATAAAAACCTCGTTGACTCTTGACATCGATTTAAAAGACTTTCGTCCGTTACATTGTTTCTGTAAAACGTTTTTTCCAAAATATCATTTATTATTATGATATTAATGTTTTGGGAGGCAAACACAGGCGACGCGTTAAAATATCCTACATATTTTGTTTATATTAAATGTGTTTAAAACTGTTCAAAGTTTGAGATAAAATCAACTATGTATAATGCGTGCCAAAAAAAAATTTTTTTTTTTAATTTCATGCAGAGGCTAATCTGCAAATGTTAATGTTAACTAATTTTATTATTTATTTATATTTTGACACATTTCTAGAAACTTCTCGGCAAATTTCGCGCTCAACATATTCCGAATGATATAGGATTATTTCCCAATATTTTATTATTATATACTTATAAAGTATATTCAAATGGATTAATATATATTAAAATTCCTTACACGTGTGTTTTTTTATTGATATAATCATTGAGGTATTCAAATTCTTAAACGCTAACTGTTTTAGACCAAGACAGTACTTCGACCGCATTAGTCACAAGTTGATAATTTTAATGAAACTGAATGTATGTCATCGCTTTTCGTTTCAGTTAAATTGAAGTTAGCGGCATTTGACTAACTTGTTAAAGTTTTCTTTTTAGTCATTTAACAACGTTATTTCTACTGTTTTAGCGAGTCATAGCTGTTAACGAAGCTACGATAATTGGTTTGCAAACTGTTCTAGGCGCTACATGAAAACAATTTCCGAGTATGCATTTAACAAATCGAAATTCAGATGAATGGTGTCAAAGAGTAGTTTTGTTTCTTACTATATTTACACAGAAGACACATCAGAGAATTGTTAAAAAAGAGCAAAGGTTATTTTAGCTCCAAAATATACAACATAAGGAATAATTATAAGTATAGATATTTATTTTAATTTTCGTTTGTGAAAAGAGAACAACATTAGCATATTAACAAAATAAACAAATTAATTACGACAATAATAGGCTACTGCAGTCTGATATACTTACATTAACAGCCTGTAAATTTTCCACTGCTGGGCTAAGCCTGAAATGGACACATGGTTGAAATTAGACGCATGCAGGTTTTTTCACGATGTTTTCCTTCACCGCCGAGCACGAGATGAATTATAAACACAAATTAAGCACATGAAAATTCAGTTGTGCTTTCCTGGGTTTGAACCCGAAATCATCGGTTAAGATGCACGCGTTCAAACCACTGGGCCACCTCGGCTCTCTGATGTACTTACTACTACAGAAATTTACAAAAATCACGACAATGACCTTCGTCTTTGATTTATTCTAAAAAGTATTTATATCTAGCAAAATAAAAACATTTAATATTCTACCAAAAGAGCTCATTGATTCTTTCGAGATTAACATAATATTATGAAGCAGAAAATGGACATCACGCTGCTCCACTACTGCTCCTTGTAATATAACATGATTGTATAACAAATTTTTTAATAATAAATTTTTAAATAACAAGAGTTACTATTGCTTTCTTCGATTTGAACCAGCAGTCTTCGAATAAAAACCTATATATATATATATATATTCACCGATTCACATTTTAATTATCATTTATAATTTCAAACATAAATCTCCAAATAATGAACAATCAACAAGGACCATGAGTCAGTGGTCTGACTTTATCTATCTACATTTAATACTGAAGTAAGAAATTCAAATATGATTCATAATATTATAATCATTTAATAACAATATTAAACGGATGCGTAAATATGAACAATGGAGCTGTATCAGAAATATGATATCGCAATAATATTGTGATTAACTTATGCAAATATTATTTCATGATCAATTCACTGTTGACAATACTAGTGGATATCTAGTTTACGTTAAAACGGTTATGGCGTCATAACATAGCCATTTATTTGGTCTATTAAGCTCATATTATTCTCATACGAGTCCATGACGGTGATACTAATTGTCTATTATCATAGTAATCGAAATCTAAATGGTTCTTATGGCAGACAATACATTCGGTAATTAAATTTTAAAGAATATTTAATAGCTTGCAACGAGCTACAAGTCCCGTTCGGCTGTTTCGCAAATCGATCGACGTAAATAAACAGCCTGTTTATGTCCTACTCTTGATCTAAGGCCTCCTGTTTTGTGCTTCTTCCCTTGTTGGGTTGGAGTTTATTGTATCACGCTCCAATTAGGCTATATATAGATGGCAATTTTTAAGTTTCATCATGGTGTTTTTGTTCATCCCTTAATATGAGATGAATAATAAACACATGAAAAACGTCTTGATTTGAATCCGATCCGAATCCGAAAAAGCTTTTTCTAATCACAGGACCAACTCGGATATAAATCAATGTAAAAAGAAATTCACGAAATACTACTTTTTTTTTATTATGTACTGAATTAAGTCTATCAAATTTCCAATAAGGTTTTAGTCAAAGATACTGGCAATGTACAGTGCAAATCATTTATAACAACGTTAATGCGCCATCAACTAGTATCCTTTGTGTCTGTAATAACACTAGCTGACTCACCCTTTAAACCAGAACACCGTAATACTACTTATAAATATACTTATGTAAATTGTACAAATATTGACTTTTCGCAGTTGATGTCTAGGTCATCCAAATTGATCTGCACAAATAACAATGATCACACTGTATCGTGAGTCTGATACATAATTATTTTTGCTTATTTGAATATTAGCTCGAATTATACTTGTGATAAGTATTACACGATCGCATCTTCACGCTAAACAGTATTTTTAAATATATTTATGACATATTATTTCTTATGAATATTAAGATTTGTTTTATAATTAATTACCTGCTCGCAAGTGTAGGTGACCTTCTTATATCGTTTGATGGGTGAGTGACAGCGCGATGGAATATAAACTGAAGGCCTTCTCAACTCTTTAAACTGTACTGCTGTTTGGCGGTAGAACATCTGATGAGTGGGTGGTATATACCCAGACGGGCTTGCACAAAGCCCTAGCTCCAAATATTACAGCGCACAAGTGTGTACGAAAAAACATAAGACTACTCACTATAATTTCACTCTCATAATTCGATGGAACGGCAAATCCGAAACGACCGGAAAGAGTTCAAGCGCAGGATCAATGGCTTTATGTGCTTGTCGAGGCACACAATTCCAACCTCCAGGCCAATTCTCCGACTGAGGCCGACTGATCTTTTTTAGGCCCAACCAAACTAGTACTTCGGCATCTGCGGCCTTTTATCTAAATACTAGATAAACGAGGCAGACAAATAGTTAATAAATCCATCTATTGTTAAAACGACCGTACCAGCGGATGAAGCACATTATCTTATTAGAATATTTTGTATAGTAAATTTCTTATTTGAATAATTTCAGAGTTACTACAGAATGATATCCAAACTGTCAGATTGGATTTGTGGGTGATATTTTTCTAATAGATGTATGTGCAAATAGTTTTTTATAGAATATTTAATAATTAATTAATTTAGAGAACTTTTCTATTAACAAAATATATTTATTCACTGAAATGACAATCTACTTGAAATTTTTATATTACTAAGTTATCGAATTTATCTAAAACACCTTTTATAGATCCTCACCCTGTACGAAGTTTAATAACAAAAGTTTAAAACATGATTGATAGAGAGTCGACAGCAGTTTAAACGACGGCTGTGTGATTTTTCACGCAGATCTCCCTAGTACAACTACGTAATGACGTAACTACATACTATCGTCAGCCATTTTGTTCCCTAGTGCTATAGCTAAACTTGCATTTTGTTAGCTTATGGTGAGTTTACATAACCCGTCTATGCGTATAGATATCATAAAATAAGGTATATTATAGTAATACGAACATTCTAGATCTTTAGTTTTATATGATCTTGTAATTTAATGATTGTGATTATTATGGATTTCTTTATGCAGTTTTAACTACTGTTTATTTCATTGTGGCCTTTTTTTAAAACGACAATATGAAAGTGAAATGACAGTTATATTGACAATCTGTTTGCATTCTAAGTAATGGGCATTAGGGTCGAAATTCCTATGATGGAATTCGGTAAATTCTTGTACCCAATCGTAACTTTCGAAATAACAAACTGTATCAATCAATTAATTGGACGACGATTATATATCACGCTGTTATTTATTTTCATTTGAGCAACGTAGTCTAATGCTTCTACCACATATACCTAGTATGTTATTATATAGAATGAAAATATAACAATTTTCATGGGTACGCCACTCCGAGGTCCCGGATTCGATACCGACCGAGTCTGTGTAGAAAAAAAGTTCATTAGTTTTCTATGTTGTCTTGGGTCTGGGCGTATGTGGTACCGTCGTTACTTCTGATTTCCATAACACAAGTGCTTTAGCTACTTACATTGGGATCAGAGTAATGTATGTGATTTTGTCCAATATTTATTTATTTATATTTAATACATTTCGAGAAATACGGCTTATTATTTGTCTGAAGAGATTATATTTTTAAGATTTGATTACGACTCCTGGAATCTAATATAAAGTGCCGTATTACTATTATATAATAATGAATTTGGGAAGGGACGGGCAAAAGTGCCTCGTGATGGTAAGTGTTCACCAAGGCCCATAGACGCTGGCGCTGTAAGACATATTAACCATTACTTATATTTCCAATGCACCACCAACCTTGGGAGGTAAGGTGTTATGTCCCTTATGCATGTAGTTACACTGGCTTACTCACCCTTTAAACTGGAACACAACAATAATAAGTATTGCTGTTTGGCGATCCTCTTATAAAATATACACAAATTAAATATGTTCATTTAGTTAGTTTAGTTCATAATATACAACCCTAAAGCTCTAACGTAATTTTTCTTTTTATTATCAATTGATTTCATTATGAACTGCGTTTGCCTTACTGCAATCACTCCTGGTAAGCCTTGTAAATAACCAACACTAATTTAAAGATTATTAAACCATAAAAAAAAATTTATGAATGGGTTGATTTCTGAATCGCGCTAACGTTTACTTCGCCCCAATATATATAGGGTCTCGACAGCAAGCATATAATATAGGCATTTTTGTATGTTATTGAATCTACCACGTAGTGGGCATAGGTGTCAACTAAGACTACGGAAGTGGTTTCTTGGATGGAGAGAGTACAAAAAATCTTTATATTGAACCGGATACCTTAGCCGTTGTGTCAGAAATAAGGAAAGCGGAGCGATTTGTGTGAAATAAGTGGGAACTCTACGACTTAGGCATGGAGATCCTTTAGGCTGTCAAACGTCAGAAAATAAACGAAGCCATTATGGATATTGGATAAAATTTTCCTATTGAAAAACTTCTTTCCTTGAAAAATTCAAAGTGGTATGTAAACGCATTACTACATACGACCGTTTGTTGTGATCAAGATATTCAATTCACTGACGTTTTCTGCTCACTTGAAATCAATAAAAATACTACTAGCTACTTCATACGTTTTAAGTTACAGCAACTTTATAAAATGTACTGTTATGTTATATTTAGAACTTGTTAGCTTTATCAGGAAAACTGTTATTAAATTTTATTACTGAAGCGAAGTTATAAATATCTAATTTAAGCAAGTTAAGTTTCTGCAAACATAGAGCTAAAATAAATATATTGTTATTTAGCTTTTATATTTCATTAAGCATTGTGATATATACAGGAGGAATCCCCATTTATAAAAATTAAACTTAAGTAAAAAATTTAAATGACCCCTGCTAGGCTAAAGCCTGCTCCTCTTGAGGAGACCATTTCGATATGGTTTAGTGATCACGTGAATACGGATAAACTTATTATGAAAGCTGAATGATACTTGCCCGGATAAACCCGTAATATTTGGTCATGATTCACATGTTCTAATGACTGGCTCATACCAGTTAGAACTGGATAAAGATAGTTTCATAAATCATTGTAAGTACAATGATTTATTAAATCTATATTTCTCAATAGAGAGCATATTGTGAGTAAATGACCATTTGACGATAAATTAATTATGCTATGACGTTTATTTATCTTATTAGTTCTTATCTCCCAATACAGGATTTCTCATTAGAAGTTTGCCTTTCAGTGTTCTAGGTAAATATTATTTCATCTGCTAAATAAAAATCATGTTATAAATGATATCCAAATACATGTATTTGTATTTAATCAATGATTTATCTATATTATCCGAGCTGAAACCTATTAGAAAAAAACATTCCATCATAAAAAAATCTCTTGAGTTTTCATCTAAATTCAATAATATACAAATTGTTCATTCCATACTGCTAACTTTGAACCGTAGTCTAACTTTAAACAAAAGCCTAACATATTCTGTCACGCTAAATATGATTGCATTAGCGTTGTAACCAGTTATAACCGGAATACTAAATGGAAACTAATTAAATAGATATATAATATAGAATAATATACTGTCTTATATATTTTTTTAATTTTATCTATCTTTTTAACAGAATAAAACAAAATAAGGAGATTCTCAAATCGACGCATATATATCTACATAACTTCACTATGAAATACATATTTTTTTTTATGACATACATATATTTATATTTCTTATTATTTTTTTCTAGTATATACAAAGTTCTGTCTTTAAATAAAAATTAAATAAATTTAATAGAATTCGTTACATAATTAAATTAATATATAAGTATGGTATGTCCTTGTAATTTTTGCAAATTATTAAATTTTGATAATTTATTTTAAAACATCAATTATATATCAAAATGATACAAAATTTCGTCAATAAAATAATGTTTATTGATTATGATAATTTTAAAGAAAATTGCAAAGTAACGTTATCCGACTTGAGTTTAATACATTTATTTTATTAATAATAATAATTAATAAATAAAACGCTTGTGAAAAAGATATAAGTAAGTTATACACCTATATTTTAGTTCTAAAGAATTTCAAAACCTTAAATATAATAGTAGTTGAAATAGTAGGTTAAAGACCACTACAAAAGGATTCTTGTAACCGCGCAGCATCTGAAGTCGTGTCGAACGTTTTGTAAAATGTTTCAACTTAAATCATAACAATAAAATTCTTATTTTTACCTTCACTAACTTCAACGATAAACATTTATTGTCGGTTACGATTTGTTGAAATAGAACTTACACGAACTAAACTTACATATTGTTAATAAAGCCATTTGCATAATTAGTGAAGTTATCGTTTGTATTGTGTAACGAAAAATGTTTTTTTCTTTTTTTTATAGTAGTGGTGGCATACGAGCAGGAGGCTCACCTGATGGAAAGTGACTACCACCGCCCGTGGACATCTGCAACACCGGGGGGCTTGCAGGTGCGTTGCCGGCCTTTCAGGAAAGACTACGCTCTTTTCTTGAAGGTTCCCAAGTCGTATCGGTTCGGAAAAACCGCCGGCGAAAGCTGGTTCCACAGAGTGGTTGTGCGAGGCAGAAAGATGTATGTTTTGTGTATGGCAAAAATGTGGCAGCATTTGGCCATACTCGATGCGTAAATCCAAAATATAAATCAAACTATTTAATTGTATTATAAGAAAAAAAAAAGAAAAATTGGAAAAATGTCTAGGAGTGCAACAAAAACTATAAATAGTATTACTTTGCACTGTGGATTCTAAAACAGAAGCAAAATAAATATTATAATAATATTCGAGGGTTATAATCAATAAGTATAAATTAAAATAATCCTATTTACCAAAGTTGGTGGTGCATTGGTTATTTAAGGAATGGTTAATATTTCTTACAGCGCCACTTACATCAGGTTGCCATTTGCTCGTCCGTCTATCTATACCATAAAAAAGTTACAAAATAAACAATTGTATGTAACTAATAATTAACTCGAAACTAACTCCTGAAAGACATAATTTTCACAGCCATTATTATTCTCAGTAATTGGAATGTTAAATTATATTTCCACGCTATGAGTTTAAATATAGACAGCTCTTCAATATTAAGTATTAGCGACCCACGAACTGATGCCGGTAATTGTAGCTTTTATTCTGTATAATTACGATATTCACAATAAATGTATATTTTTGTTTTATTACTTCCTAATAAAACAAAATTTGTATTTAAAATTCGCGGCAAAGGAAAACATCGTAAGAAAATATGCATGTGTTAGATTTAATTCTTCCATGTCTGTTTTCAGCAACCCGCACCGGAACCTTGGTGGAATAAACTCCAAGCCTTCTCCTCTAAAATAATCCTTTACTTAGCAGTAGAATATTTACAAGCTGTATATCAGCAACAACGGACGTTTGCAAATTTACGGAGTCCCTTTCTTATCTATTGGATCTTTCATAAGTGATTATGTTGCTTCCCTTCATTGAAGCGAGACAAAAGATACGATTCCAATAATCATAAAATTCGGTGATAGCGTTTTAAACACAAAAAAAAAAATCATCAAAATCAGTTCCGTAGTACACATTATGTATAAAATACACGTACATCGATGTCCGTTTAATATGTACCAGTACTGTTATTTATATATCACGTTGATATTAAACAATAACATTATTGATAAGGATTACTAATATATATCGACTTTATATAAACACATGTAACAATAACCAATTGGAACGATTTAATACGGAGAAGTGGCATTGCAATAGATATGAGTGTTTGTCCTTGTGTAATTAGGAACATTCCTGTTATTAGAGATTAATTTGTTGAAGCATCTCTGTAGGTACTGTGTAAACATATATCTATGTACAGTCTAGAGATGTCTTATTAAAGGCAATTATTCATCATCATCATCAGCCCGCATTCGTCCACTGCTGAACGTAGGCCTCTCCAAATTTGGAAAGGCAATTATTACTTCTACTCAAATATTATACTATTATACTGTATTGTATTATTTTTACTTTTACTTTATATAATATTTAAATAGTAATTATGAGTCGTATAATGCGTTAGGTAGTAAAATATAAAGTAAATAAAATTATATAAATCATACGCCTTATTAGATATTTCATAAACTTGAATCTTAACAAATAATTCGGTAATTAAGGTAAATGTCATAAGGAAATGCTGAAATGGGTGAAGATCTGCCACATGTGTATCCTAATAACCACATTGGAGTAGTGTGATGGAAGAAGGACCTTCTTCTAGACCTCAAACGGATAAAAGTTCTTAAGCGATCTGTGAAATATTTACAGACTTATACTTTAAGCTGTATCGTGTTAGCAATGATATATTTTTATTTCAATAAATATATTACTGTAAATTAAAGAGATTTGTAACTAACTAGAGAACATACTGTGACTTAACACCAAATTAGATATACCATTAGATATTATCATTATGGTAGTTACATTATATGAAAATATATAAACCTAACGATAAGCCCCGGCTTCGTATGGGTGCTAATAATTAATAATGAAAATGAAAAAATGCAACTTTCTACCAGTGATTTTATTTTTTGTATTTGTCTGTTAGTTTCTGAGATTAACCCCTATAAACGAACAAATATTAGTATAGACAAAAAAAATTAAAAAGTCTTCACGATTTTGCAACATAAAACTTAAAAAAATATTTATTGGATTTCCAGTCACAAATGTAAAAAACTCCCAAATGTTACTAAGAATTATTTTATTTTAACTATCAATAATGTAAAATTAATATTGAAAAAGAAATCATGACTTCGCAATTCAACACAAACCCCTTCCTTATCGAACCCCAGGTGCTCTCTTAATGAAGCCACGCGAGTAACTGTTCGTTCTCAAAGCGTAGCGATTTCTAATGTGTCATAAAATATATTGAGCTTTATTTTTTTTATCCCAAAATGACAATGACATGTTTCTTGATGTTTGCAACGGAGATAATATCATCGCCAAAGACGTAGTATTAAATCTCTCTAGAGGACATAGATAATCAAAAAAAAAATTAAATTCCAACGGTAATTTAATGAAAAGTTTTCCAATTAATGTAATATTTTAATTCGAATGTACAATACAATTAAATCATCTTAATATATACAAAAACAATAAAAGAAACCAAATAGGGATTTTCTCATTTCTTTTTTTTTTGTTTTAAATTGACGTTACAATTATATTTGACGTAATTAACTTAATTAAGGTTTTGCTTTGAACGTTAATTTCTCGTAAATGAAAGACATTATGAGTATCAAAACGTCAGTATAATTTTATTACGGTTTTCAAGATATCTTTGTACATTTTATACAAAACAATAATTTTTATTATGACTAATAATTACAATTCAAAAATTACATTTATTTGCAAATTCATAATTATTAATTCTAATATCACGATTTAGCTTAGTTATTATATTAGATTTCAAGCGATAATTCTAAACAATAACAATGCGAATAGTTTTATATACACTTCAATACAAAAGCACATGATACATCGAGAAGTGCTAAATATATTATATTAAATAATTTTAATGGCATTATTATATAAAAAAAAAACTGATAAATCTGTACACGTGATCGTAAAAGTGAAAACATACCTTTATAAAATTATATTTTTAAAACTATGAAATATAATAAAACATTGAACAAAATAAAAAAAAATGTGTTATATATAAATATTACAAATGCATTTTATCAATAAATACATCAATTGAAGATAAAACGCTTAACATTAATTTTGTGAATATGAAATTTACAAATAAGACTTACGCTATTTGGTGTTGTTTTACAGTGATTTTTATGTGAAAATATTCCACACCTATAAACTTTATAAATACAATTAATAGTATCGTTAATATTTGAAAAGTGTTTACGTTATCAGACTTTAACATTTTCACACGAACTTTGTACAAAATATTGTATTATAATATTACAATCATGTTATGTATGATGACTTAATACGATCGTTACGTATGTGGAAATTGACCGAAGTATACCTACATAATTACAATTTAAATATTGTGCTATTAACGTTTAAGTGTGAAGTTAATAGGAATAATTGAAATGCATGTATTATATGAAATGTTTTCAGACAAAGTAAGTGCGACCTTTTGATGCAGCGCTCGTAATAGAACGAGGTACTGTAGGAGATATATCTTCCACCCTAGAATACACGTGACCACTGCTTGGGGAACGCCTAAGGTCATAATTAAACCGGGGACATGCTCTGTTGTCAATCGACATGTAGCTATTGTTCGAATTGTTCCCTTCCCCATACGTGATGTCGGACGAAGGAGAGCTTTCATTCTGCGATGTCTCTCCGTCATTTCTCTTGCAATATTGCAGAGAATTTGAAAAATTCTGCTTTGAGCAAGTATCGTTTGTGACTGGCATCGTAGTGTATCTCAACGTCGGAGTCTGACGTAATGACTTCTTGAATACGCTCTTCTCCGTGTTTTTCACTGTGATTATAGTGTCGGTTGAATTAAGTAAAGATACGAATCTTTCCCAGAAACGTGGATCGTTCCACGAAATATTTTTAAACTTATCTAATACAAAACAAAGTTCATCGTTTATTTGGTTGTTATCTACTAACTTAATGAATATTACTTTATTCAAATCGCTACGATTCAATGACTTTAAATAGCTATAAAATATGTTTTTGAAATGAAAGTCACATAGATCGTTACAAATAAAATTCGTTGTTAAAACAATTAATAGACGCTTAGATAATTTAGAAGACTTTGAAAAACTATCTAAGGTAAGTATATTAAGAGATGATTCGTTCATTGCGAATTTTTTTGAGGACATTTTTCTGAATTCTATTTCTGACATTATGTTATGATATATGAATTGTGTATCTTTGGTATTACATATCACATAGTAATCGTGCACGTGATTCGGGTTTCCGTCCAATACATGATCGACATTTGGACAAGACTGTTCTTTAAATAAAGGTACGCCGTAATGAGTATACAGCCAATCACTGACATCATATCTGAAAGCATAAAATATGGCTCCAATGAGACATATTACAATTACTATAATAATAATTCCACATATAACCGCAAAAAAGTTATCAGGAAGAAAATAAGATTTTGGAATAATTTCATTCTTGGAAACTGATGGATCACTAATTGAGCCTAAATATTCCTTACAGTGGCTTAGGACTGAGGCGATTGTTATTTTAGTCGGCTTGCCTTCGCTATCAGTACATAGCATTTTTTCTGGATCACCGGGATCTTTTCGAAGCCATGTATCTAGCTCTGCTATACTTTTACAATCACAAGAATACTGATTACCCTCTATTGATACATGTGCTAAACTTTTTGAAGATGATGCTAACAACTTCCAGGGGAAAAAGTTGACAAGTTTATTATCGTCTATTCTTAAGACTGAAAGTGATTTCAGCGATGAAAATGTATTATTTGCAACGTGAACGATTGCATTATGGTCTAAATAAAGTTCGTTCAGATTATTAAGATGAACAAATTCGTCTCCTTTTAATTCTACTAATTTATTATTTTCCAAATGTAATACTCTCAAGGAATCAACACCTTTAAATGTTTGATTATTTACTTCTTTTAGTTTAGTATTATTTAGATATAAAACTTGTAATTTCTTTTTCCCAATAAATACGTGATTTCCCAGATAACTGATATCATTACCGTCTAAATATATTTCAGTCGCATCCATTGGAATTCTGTCCGGCACTTCTGTATAGCCGGCGTTCGAGCAGTCTACAACGTTTGCGTTCCAAGTTATATCGTGATAACATCTACAGTTATTTGGACAGATCATTTCACAATCACAGGCAACGAAATCACAACAATGACATAGGGCAAAACAATGACTTTCATAAGGACATAGAAAATCGGAAGGTGACATATCTATTATCACTTTTTTCTCTTTTGCTCGTGAGTGAACCAATGAACAAAAAGCTTTATCGAGATCTAACACACGCGGGTATTGTCGGCTGTGGCTTAAATAATTGATTCGTTGAATCCATTCCATTGAACAGTCACAAACAAATGGGTTTCCGCTTATAAAGAACTCGGGCAAGTCGTTATCTTCATCTATTTGATCTAACCTGAACGCGTTCATGTCAAGTTGAACTATTTTGTTGTTATTTAATGTCACAGTTGACAATCTCTGTAACTTTGAAAAAACACCGACTTGTATGTGACTTATATAATTATTGTTCAAATAAAGTTTTTGTACAGATTTTGGAATAGAAGTAACAATTAACTCAGTTATGTTATTGTAACTTAGATCCAATAATTTAATATTAACATTTGAGTTCATATCGTTATTGTGAAAGGTATTTATATAATTCATATGCAAATCTAACCACTCCAAGCTACTAGGGAAAGTATCAAAGTCAAAAGACGAAATTTTATTTGCCGACATATTTAACCACACTAAGCTATTTAGCGTCGAAAATATCCCATCAAATTTCGTTATATCATTTCCATCCATGCGTAATAATTTTAAATTAATATTTTTCCGAAAGCAACCTGGAGAGACGAGATTTATTTTATTAGATGCCAAATTAAGCACCTGTAACTGAGGCAAATGTTCAAAAGTATCTTCGTTTAAATGAGTAACTTTGTTATCTACAAGACGCAAACCAAAAAGTTCTGACAGTCCATGAAAGTTTTCCCGGCTTAAATGGGTTATATTGTTATTCCCTATGTCCAAAGATCTGAGGGATCGTAATTTACGAATTGAGGAAGGAATTGATGATAAAAAGTTATCATTTAAACCCAAATCGCCGATCGTAGTCATATTATCGAAAGCATTTTCGTCGATGTGCTTAATTTTATTATTGTCTAAAAACAATTCATGCAATACGTGTAAATCTGTAAAGATATGCGTATGTATGTGTAGTAACTTATTGTTTGATAGTGTGAGGGAGTGCAAGTTTCTTAGTTCTTCAAAAGCATGCTCATCAATGGATGCTATCTCATTATGATCTAAATTCAGTTTCTGTAAGCTATACAAGTCCTGAAACATATATCGGTCTATCCTGCTAAGTCTGTTAAATGAAATATTTAATATTACCATACGTAGTAATCCTACAAATGTGCCCTTGTTTATCCACTGACTAGTTAATTCGTTGCGAGAGAGGTCTAATACTTGGAGTTGTTCCAATCCCCGAAAAAGACCAGGCGGCAGAACGTTTATCGTGTTGTTGCTTAAGATAATGTCTGTAAGCAATATCGTATCAGAAAAAATGTCAGGCGGGAGACTATTCATAAAATTACTAGATAAATTTAATACTTGCAAGCTTATAAGACCCTCTAAGGAACCATCTTCAAGTGTAGATATTGCATTATTTTGTAAAAATAATTTCGACAATGAGCGTAATTTCGATAAGCTATTTTCCGTTATTACAATCAAATCGTTGTAAGACATATCAAGAGCTTCTAAAACTAAATTACAACTTTTTACGCTTAAGTTTTGTTCACGTGATGAATC
Organism: Vanessa tameamea; assembly: GCF_037043105.1. NCBI lineage: Eukaryota > Metazoa > Arthropoda > Insecta > Lepidoptera > Nymphalidae > Vanessa > Vanessa tameamea. Next base: position 2,559,912 of record NC_087319.1, on the reverse strand, counting down.
TGAGAAACCTATAGTTTTTATATTTTGCAAATGATTTCGTGTTAAATTTAATATTTTTAAACTGTACAAAGAGCAAAAAGTATCTGTTTTAGTGCTCCAAATGTTATTATCACTTAAATCTAACTCGATTAACTCACTTAAGCCCGAAAAAGCGTTTTCATGTAATTCCATAGTCATTGCAGACCATTCACTGTTGTGCGTCGTCACGTGCAAAGATTTAAGGTCTTTGAAATTTTCAAATGCATGTGCTGGTATCTGACGTATCTTGCATTTGTCAATGACAAGATCTTTTAACTTCCCTAGGTTTGAATGTTTTCCGGGACCCTTCTCGGTTTGAGCTGCAAGCGTACTTTCAAAAAACAAAATCTCACTGCACTGGACGTGCAATGATATTACGTCCTCGTAATGTGTCCTACTAATGTTTTGTAACAGGTGATCCAAACTGTTGATTGTTCGTATTTTGCAAAAAAGCACTGCGTCCTCCGACGTTTCCGTCTTGGATGTCCGGTATGCGCACTCGTGCGGCGTTTCAGCCGCGTTGCTGTCTTCGATAACATAACAGTATAACAACACATACACAATTAAGTAATTGAAATTTCGGCGCTGAAGTCTATTAACGATAGTTTGTTTTATTGGCATTTTATGTTCGTATGCAAGTTGTGATGAGGCATCGAGGTCGGCAGTGCCATTTATAATGAGGCGAATTGGTTGATCGCGTCATAAATATTCACGCGGTAGGAACGACATCGCGATTCGCGTGGCATGTCAACGGATTTCACGGTAGCAGCAAGCGTGTGGCGCGGTTGACGGCTGCCCACCGACTGAACGGCGCTTTGTGGCTCCGCCCTGCGACGCCCGACGCCCGCCGCCACCCGCCCGGCGTCTAAAGAAACTTCATCTCATAGGTAACATAATTATATGCAGTGCCAAGGGTGCATAAACAGCGAATTAAAATAGTTTATTATTAGATTTTTTTTATCATCATATTATGTTTATAGTCGAGGTATTTTATAACGGAAGTCGTTAATTTACTTTTAGGTTATGACAAAATTACTATGTATGATTAACTAAGACACACTTAACTTTATGAAGAGAGATCATAGTATGTTACATTGTTTTTAATATTTATGAGATGCACAAACTTTGTGCGTTACAAAATTTAGGCCGCAAAAAGGTAGGTAATATATTGCGAAAAAAGTAAGATATATACCAAAAATAGCTCATCATATATTTTTTTAAAGATGGTAATATTGCGACATATCCAACACCTGTTGTGTTAAAGAACTTCGCTAAACTTTTTACTTCGCGTGAAAATGAGATAAAACCTTACAAAATAGTTTTCTAGGACGCCACATGTTACTCAAGTTAAAGCGTTCTCTTTGAAAACGCAATGGATATCGCTTAGCGTACGAAACTTCGAAAGATTGACATTTCTGCTATAATCTTTAACAATCTTTTACGAGATCAGTAGCACATTAATCAATCATAATTACTTATTATTAATTTGATACATATGCAATGTCTTCTGTTTTTTGAACTCTAATATAAAAAAGCTACTTTAAATATGACGATAGTTAGCGTACAATGTAATCCAAATCTATAATTACTTAGACTTTATTAAGAGCTTGTTTCCATTCCACGATTAGTCGTTTTAAATATGAATACTAATTATTTATTACATTTATGCCAATTTTTTTTTTAATTATATAAGTAGTGATTAATTACTTGGTGACTTTGTGTAAGTCTGTCTCGATAGATACCACCTGCCCATCATTTATTCTAATAAACAAACAGCAATACTTAGTTGTGTTCCGGTTTGAAGGTTAAATGAACCAGTGTAACTATAAGGACATGGGATATAACATCTTAGTTCCGAAGGTTGGTGGTGGAATGATTAATATTTTTTACGGTAGGCAGTGGTAACCACTTATCATCGGGTGAATAAAAAATACAGTGATCCAATATAAATATTTTAGTGTATTATTTTTTACTTCCGATTGATTTAGCTATTATTTTTCATTATAATTTATTACATTGAGTACAGTAGAATCGAACCATCTCAATTCGTAAGCCACTGCGTACGAATTGTGATGGTATGGTGAATATAAGCCGACAAAGAGAATCAATTGCGATAAACTGTCAGTTTGTCAGTAGAATAGCCCTGGTAAAGTCCTCAAATTTGCACTATTTGGGTATATGAGGTTGCAGGGACCAAATCACGTGTTAAGTCATTTCCTAAGAAAGACAGCATTAAAATAAAAGTATGTCTTTAGATGTATTGTATATTGACATATTTTAATACATTAATAACAACAACAAAAAAATAACGAATGAAATTTCAATAATACCGTTAACGAAAAACCTTACAAAACAAACAATATAAATATTAACGTTACAACGTCAACAATGGAAACAGTTTTACGACTGTATCAACGAGCTCTTCCCGCCCATGGGAATTTTACTTAATAATTGTTACAGATATGTGATTGAAATATGGAGATATGCATGTTAGGAGTAATTTATTCGACGGACCACCTATGATGAGGTACTATCAACAAGCTATCGTGATTCACGGTTCTTAGATATTCTTGGGGTGTAATTTATTGTTGTGTATTAATTACTGATGTCGATGACTGTATAGCAAAACTGTTTTTAACTTTTATGCTCACGGATTCTTTTTTTTAGGTTAGGAGATTGGTTATTGGGCCTCCTAATGGTATGTTGTCAACACCACACAGGGACATTGGCACGTTAAGCAATATCAATCATATCGATCAGATCGAGCAGGATATGTTATATACATTTACTATAATATTGTACCTCAAATATTGGAAAAGAGTAACTACTGAGTATCATGCCGATTTAAACGTACTTGTCAAAGCCTCCTTGATAATGTATATTTTGATTTTATTTTTATCTTTTATAGTCATTACATTAACAGATTGTTAATTTTTCACTGCTGGGCTAAGGCCTCCTCTCCCTTTGAGGAGAAGGTTTTGGAGCATATTCCACCACGCTGCTCCAATGCGGATTGGTGGAATACACATGTGGCAGAATTTCGTTGAAATTAGACACATGCAGGTTTCCTCACGATGTTTTCCTTCACCGCCGAACACGAGACGATTTATAAACACAAATTAAGTACATGAAAATTCAGTGGTGCGTGCCTGAGTTTGAACCCGCGATAATCGTTTAAGATGCACGAATTTCTGTATATATACTTAGTTCCCAAGCTTAGTGGTGTATTGGCAATGGAAGGGATGATTAATATATATTACAGTGGCAATGCCTTTGGCGATGGGGTCTATCAGGTGGCACTTTAGCCCTTCCACTTACCTATTTTAATTCTTCAATCAACGGAAGGATTTTAACAGTCGAAAGTTTGATATAATTTAATAAAAGAGAATATAGTCCATCCAATTCGACTGATAAATTTATCAACAAAGAATTACTTCTTTATACAAAAGACAATATTTTTTAGCATAAAAATAGACCCTTGTTTTCCTCATATTGATGTTTTTGATATAACACAAATTGAGCTGTCAGTAACATTTATAGTGCGATTATATTGTCACATGTCGTTTTTAACTTAGTTCTCTTAGAACTGACTTGGCACATTGGTTGGAACCCGTGAATCTTAGCCAAATATTGTCGGTTCATCCCGGGCAAGTATTACTGAGTTTTTATTCATCACATGTCAGATGAAAACTTGACACATTACGTGTATCCAAGAAGCTGTCGGCTCAGCTTAAAGTCATTTATAGGTTATTTTACTTTTTATTACGAAATAGAAAGCAAAGACATATATATAAAAACCTACAATTTGTTGAATATATTACCATAATACATCTTAAGAAATATGTTATGTATATATTTTGTTATATATCTCAGATTATATATATTATAATAAAAGAGTTTGTATTTTGATATTCGTTGATTTTAATACAGGATACAAAAATATAATTTGACAATTCATCCCCTTAGTAAATGTAACTTAGTATGAAGTTTGTATATAAAAATCATCATTTTTTAAAATTGTTAGTAGTATGGAATTCGTTGTTGGTTTGGCTTATCTATAGGAGAAAATTTGCGAAGAAAGTTTGTCGTAAGCGTGCCATTTTTCATTTTACACAGATATGCGTGTCCGAAGTAAAATATGGTTAACGCAGGTTATCAAGTAATTCTGATACTGAAGAAAATTCGCTGGGTTTATAGATGTTATTTCCGATGGACATTGAGTACACGTTTATTGTTCTTATATGATTGATGAATAATAATAACTGCTCTAATTTCGATATAATTCATAATCCTAATCTATGGTAGCATTATTTCAATTTTAATCTTGTAAATAGACAATTCAAAAGCGTTTCGAAGAGACTTCTTGAAGACGGTATATTTGTATTTACGATTGCAGTATTTTCGGACAGAAAGAATATAACACTTTATATAATAATTTTTCGTCAACATGTCTCCATGATTTCAAACTTTAATGGGTTAATTGATGACAGAATTAGTCGATGCTCTTATTGCAAAATGAGGGATGTCTCTCAACTGGTTCTTACTTTTGTAGGATGAATATTTAAAAAAAAGGGCCATGATAGAAATATTTATATTATTTTTTTATTAAATGGTTAGGCGAACAGACAAATATACCACGTTATGGTAAATGTTACCACTAGCCATAGAATTTGGCTCCGTAAGAAATATTCACCATTCCTTACATCACCAACGCTTCACCAATCTCGGGAACTAAAATGCATTATAGCTGTAGTTATACTGGCTCATTCACCAATCAAGTCGATATATAACAATACAAATTAAGTTGGTTTCTAACGATGGAATATATTATGAGTGGTTGGTACCACCTCTATTATAATAAATATGAAATTAAAAAACTGCGTTGGTTATGTAATTATTAAAACCCGTAAAGTTTGTGTGAAGTAAGTATTAAGTTTAGCATTACTTACCACAAATGACGTGACATTAATAAAGTCACGTATTCATAGGAGTCCCTCGCGGCGGTACCTTTCTGAATCTTCATAACTGTGCCGACTGCTTTTTAATATATGTCATCATAATTATGTTATATCATTACACGAACAAAAAAAATAATCTCAATTTTATATGTTGAAATAAATAGTTAAGTGCTTAAAACATTAATTACATCAGACTTGAAACATAATAAAATTATGTATTTATCTATTCTAATATTATAAATTCGAAAGTAATTGTCAGTCTGTCTGATTATTACGCTTTCAAGTTTAGACCATTGAACAAAATTTGATGAAATATAGTTTGAAGCAAGTTTGATCTCCGAAAAAGGACATAGGTTTCCCTTTTATACCTAAAACCTACGACCGCACTAACACGCGGTCGAAAACTAGTTTAATATAAAGCATAGAATCTATTTAATTCTACGTAGTTATCGATATATTTTTTAAGAATGTTATTCTCGTGTTTCTCTTTGTGAATTTGAGTAGTAAAATCGTCTCAAGATGCAAGTTAGACAATGACCTACGATGCTTTAACAGTAATAAAACAATTAATTAATTACATTAGATCTATTTTTATAATTAAAATAAGCACGTCGAACCACTGACATGTTGTTGAGTATCATCATTTTATTATTCCACGAAAGTAGTCTCTTTTAATTTAGAAGAAAAAATATTAAAACGTAGATAGTATGATCCAAAGTCTTCTTTGAAAGCAATTGAGAGATTTTATCTAACTGTAATTGAGAATATAAAGATTAATATGATTGTGCAAATCTTCATTATGTAGCAATAAAAAATAAAGTTACACTTTTAAACAACGATAGTCTCACACTTTTTTTATATTAAACTTCTTTGAGTCCGATGTTTAGATATTAAGAATACATTTTAGCTCAACGATTTTACTACACGTAATGTTTCAAAGAAACCTCTCAGGAAAAACGGTTTCAATTTTGTCACATATACTTAGAAGCTAATAAATGAGTTATTAATTACAATTGATTTAAATAATTAGTCTGAAAATATTGATTTTAATTTATTCAAGGGTTTAAGGGTATATAAAAAAATGTATACGGCTAATGAGCTAGAAAACATAAATTTCTGGACAGGATAGCGCTTTAATATAATTTGTTTGTGTTTGTATTTTATCTTACACTTTGTGAAGATTTAACCTGTAATGTAGAACCTTGACTATATGCTGCAGTCAGTACTCTTAGATACCATCATGCAATAGATCTGGTTTGTGGAACAAGAACTGCAAGGGTATCTCCAATAGTTACGACCTTATTCCACAAGGCATACGCTATTAATAAGAGTAAATATAATATTTCAAAGTGTACTTAATACTCAAAAACTATGTAAATAAAAAAAAACAACTCATTTTTTTATAGGTATATGGTGCCGTGACGGTCCAATGTTTAATTCTTTAAAATTAAATTATATCAAATTCGGGCGAACCTCACTAAATTTAAATATCATCTAAGGCGCGACAGTAAAGGAAAACATTGTCAGGCAAACTGCACGATTAGGGTGAATTTCTGCCCGCCCTGTGCAACACCATCCTGGAATAAGTTACAAGCTCCGCAAAATGTCTTTGTTCGAAAGAAAAATACTTACACGCCAAAATCAACAATCATAAGGTACTCGAAAATATTCTTACAAAAAAAATCCTTTATTATTTTTTCATGTGCGTACGTTGTCAAATGTTCATCATGGTACATTATTAGCAGGTACTGCCTTCAATTTCGCTCCCCGTGTCACACCCTGCTCAGAGCCTACATAAACGATATGCATTTTTAAATACGACCAACTTTTATGCTACACGAGAAATGAGCCTTTCTCTTGTAAAATGGAAAAGTTTTTTCTTTTAAGATTACGTGAGCACATTTTATGTCAAAAATTTTTGGTATGTTTTGTAAAATATACTTTATGTTTTTATTATAATTAACTTTAAATATTAACTAGTGATGTTCGGTTTATCCATGTTCAATTTTGATGACGCAGTAGTGTTATGGTGTAAGATTTAACTTGTATGTATGAGATATTGAGAACGATTTTAAGCTGATACGCTTTTTTGATACTGGTGCACTTTAAATACTCATTAAATAAATTATATACTTATATAATATATAAATATAAATATTGGACAACATCACATATATTACTCTGATCCCAATGTAAGTAGCTAAAGCACTTGTGTTATGGAAAATCAGAAGTAACGACGGTACCACAAACACCCAGACCCAAGACAACACAGAAAACTAATGAACTTTTTCTACATCGACTCGGCCGGGAATCGAACCCGGGACCTCGGAGTGGCGTACCCATGAAAACCGGTGTACACACTACTCGACCACGGAGGTCGTCACTTTTTACTTTATTAAATACTTCATTAAACTTCGAAATCGTATTTTGTTATAAGTTTCGATTTTTCATAACATACTAGTTTACTTATTAGACCAGCGACATGTTATACACAAGTGTACGATAATAACCCGATCGGATGTAGACACAGAGGACACGGCGCGAGAATGTGAGTACTGCCTTATTCAATAACTTATTTTACTTGGTGGTAGGGCTTTGTGCAAGCCCGTCTGGGTAGGTACCACCCACTCATCAGATATTCTACCGCCAAACAACAATACTCGGTATTATTGTGTTCCGGTTTGAAGGGTGAGTGAGCCAGTGTAACTGCAGGCACAAGGGACATAACATCTTAGTTCCCAAAGTTGGTGGCGCATTGGTAAAAAGGGGTAATATTTCTCACAGCGCCTTTGTCTATGGGCGGTGGTGTCCACTTATAATCAGGTGGCCAGACCCAGATTGGGACCTATGACCTCGGATTGCAGCCTTATTAGCTTGAGACTAGACCAACGACGCAGACGTCATGTTAAGTAACATTCCACCAAAATTGCCACTATTTATATCATATGAAAAATAATATTTAAAATTATGTTTGGTAAAGGAAAAAGAAATATTTTTAGAAGTGGGAACTGAATCGTTCCTTTGTTTACACAATCATCTCATCAGCATGAAAAATTAAATCGCCTGTCAGAAACGTAGCTGAGATGACAGTTTAACGCTGGAGCATCTATTTTGGTACCATAATTGAAATAGTGCTTTTTAAAAAAACAGTAACCCTTATGTGCATGCATTAAGGTTCAATATTGTGTATATAGCGTTTTATCAAATGATATTTTCAAATTGTGTAAGTAAAATAAACATAGTGTAAATTAGTGTTAGAGGCATTGAGTACGATTAACATATAGAGGAGACGAATGGAATCAGACAAGTCATTAGTCATGTTCAAGCTATAATCTTCGAATAACACCATCTGTTATTCCCGTACAGCGAGTTTGTCTTGGTATGTGTTATTCTAAATTCTTAGTCCCCTTCAATGTCGAAATGATTAACATATCATTTTAGTGAGAAAAAATGTGACGTATGTTCGCCTTCAATTTTAATAATATACACAGATATTTGATATAATCATTCAATTAGAATATCATTGTGTATATTTTTAAAAGCAATTATGTCATTTTTTTTATGTATTTGCACTCTATTTTTAAAGAACATACGTCAGAAAAAAACCATAAGCGACGCTTTTACGTTCTGTGGGTTATATCGCATTATACTTGGTGGTAGATCTCACATCTTCCCTCAAACCTTATCACCAAGTTCCAACAATTGCAGTAATTGGTGGTAATAATATATACAGTCTGCGCAACATCAAACGGGCTTAACTAGAATATTATAAAACTTCTAACAGTAGGTATATAAAATAATCGTTATATAAGAAAAACTAATTTCTATCTTGTTATTGTATTAGTTAAGTTGTAAGTCTAGAGATATATTGCCGCCAAGCAATACTTGGTATTGTTGTGTTCCGGTTTGAAAGGTGAGTGAGCCAGCGTAACTTCAGGCACAGGGGACATAACATCTTAGTTCCCAAGGTTCACATTTCTATCAGCGCTAATGTCTATGGGCGGTGGTGACCACTAAGCGTCAGGTGGCCCATTTGCCGGTCCGCCTACGCGTTAGATAAAAAAAACCTATAATTTGCTGAACAAGAAAATTTCAAAGAACAATTTTTGTTAAATACAAAACTTCAGCTGTGTTTTTTTTAGTTTAAAAATAGACACCGTTGTTTCTTAAAAACTTCTCAATTGCAAATAGTTACAAATTTCTTCATACTGATACATCTCAACGAATCACGCGGCATTTTGTAAAAAACTTATAAGATTTATTTCGAATCGTAAAACCGTTTCTACTTCTATTTAACAGATAACAATAAATTTAAATCATTTTCAAACGACGCTCGTATAAAATAAATGGGAAAATTGTGTTTTTTAAATTTTAATTTTCTCAGAATTGTTAATGTGTATTTTTTTACGATCGTTTAATATATATAATATTAAATATATATATATACTAAAAAATTTTGTAGATTTTCAGGCAAAGATATGTGAGATTAAATATTTGTAATTTTTAAATAATATGAACTATCTCACATGTAACTAGAATAAAACATAATATATATATATAATATGAGCAATATATATTTATATATATATCACTATAATTCACTCTAAACAAAGTGCTAGCATATATGTAAATTTATAGTAACTTCAACAACACGATCAACTAGCAATAAAATATCTTATTAATGGAAATTCTTTACACACACACAAATATAAATTACGACTCACACGTGCGTTCAAATACCTATATCTATTTATATTTAGGCAAAAGTATATGAGAAGTAGTCAATTATGATCATTTTGATAAAATAATATAAAAGCAGATACGTTTAATAATTAACGGATATATAAAGTAATAATTGAATTTAAACAAAAACCAGTTATCCCAAGTAGTCGGACATCACACTAAAAATAAAATATTGTGAATTAAATACATTTAACACGACTAAAGGTGAGAAATCGTACGATAAACATTTTATGACACTAATAATTTTCTCTACGTTGACACGCTACCTCATTAATATTCCAATGTTAAATCAAACACAATTTAATAACGTAATAAAACCCAACATTAATTAAAAAATCAAACATCGAACCAAACGCTATGAGCTTCCATATTAGTATTGCCTTATATATCCGCTTGATTTTATTTTTATAGATATCAATAAAACTTGACTACACCTAAAGAACGAGCAGCCATAAAAGAGGCTTATTTCGTATTCATAAACACAAATATTTCCATAATATAACCGACTATATGTACATAAAAAAAAAAAAAAACATAATATTATAATGTTTAATGATATTCACTCATTTCCAAATTCATATAATTTGACTCGTAATATAGAACTCGTTTAATGATTAGCTTTATTACAGTATAAATAACGATAATTATTTCATAACCAAATGTCTAATTTAATTTAATTTCAATAAAGCTTTGTTGGTACATTTTGACTAACACAAATACATTTAATTTGAATATATGCAGGAGCCAAATACATGAAAATGTATATCTCGTTGGTTAGCTTACACGGTTGAAGATCTGGGGAGGTTCAAATCAAGTGGGGCTAATAAAAATTGAGATTTTGTGTCAACTCCGGAATCCCAATATGATCAATAAAAACACATCATCTAGTCTGAGCTAGGCAGTTCGCGTAGGTGCTTTTCCTTTTCTAACTCGTGTTTGATTGGGTTGTTGGGCCTTTAATTTCACATACATTAGTGCACTATAATGGATTTGATATTGCACGTCTTGGTCAAAATTCAGTCAGAATGATTTTATTATTAATCATTAAATCAAGATAATTTTAAAACAACAAAATTGTATTCTAAATTTAATTCAGTTAGCGATATATTTAATATTATTTGTACTTTTTAGTTGCGATAAGCATGTATTAAATTCTATGTATCAAATGCTTCTGTTTTTATCACGTATTTCTTGAAGAATATCTAAAACATCAGTACGGATATTCATTACTAACTAAATTTCGTAGTGCTTATCAAAAACCAATGTTATATTCAACATAATCTTTGTTGTCTGTTCAATTGCTTGCCAATTAAATATAAAGTAATAAGTTACCAGTAAATTTTCTTGATGATTGTGGTGGGGCTTTCTGCAGCCATACTTAGTAATTTTGTGTTCCGTTATGTGTTCCAATAGTGTTCCAATGTTACTACAAGTACAAGGAGCATGACATCTTGGTTTCAAGGTTCGTGGTGCATTGCTGCACGTTAGGATTGGTTAATATTTCTTACAACGCCAATGTCTATTAGTGGATGTGATCATTTGCCAACCGATGGCCTAATTCCCCGTCCACCAACCTATACCATCATTTAATTTTTAATTTCGAATATCGTAACTCTGCTTTAATCATAACATTACTAATAACGAACGCAAATTTTCATACAAAAAAAATATCACCATGAAATAATTATCAACGTCGTAATTTTAAATAAGCCATATTAAAACAAGCTTATCTCATCGTAGATAAGATACTTCTATGGGAATAAATTGTACCAGATTATGCAGGAAAAAATCGGTCTTTGTTATCCTGAATGAAAACTTACTTCATTTGCATTTGTTAAGCCGTGAAATGTTTATGGGATTCTATTGAATAAGAAAATAATGTCAGACATACTATAACCTCTATCAGATGTATACGATTGATGAACAAAGAAACTACTAAGTCTACGGTTCTTCGTTGAGGTATCAAACATTTAAGCTGTTAGTATAGTATAGCAAACCTAATTAAAAATAAATAAAACATACAAATTACAATAAAAAACTTTTATAAATATTAAGATAACTATAACCAAGTAAGTATATTACACAAAACTCTGGACCAAAAAACTTTTACATTGAATTCTTTAGATTTCCTTATAAAACAGTTTAAATTAACAACTTAACCTAACATAAATCACGTTTCTGCTATGTGTACGAGGTATTAAAGTTATATCTTAAAACAACATTGTCATGCTCTGTTGTTTCATATAGAAAATATATTATGGATTGACATTACACTGAGTAATGACTCTTGACTGGTCCAGACAGGTGGACTTGCACAGATGGTATGGTGTAGTATTTCATGTATAGAGCCAATCAAAGTGGTCACTCATTCGTAGTGTAAAAGCCTCTTAAGGTCAAAAGAGGTTAATACTGCGGCATTTTTCAATAGCTCGATTCGGGGAGCATACTGCCCTTTGATATTTGCTCTTACAGTTTATATACGGATTTTAAACGCTTACATTTTAGTTTTATTTTCAAGGATCTTCTTGATCGGTTTGCTTAAATACAACTACTAATATTATAAATACGAAAGCAATTCTGTCTGTTACCTCTTCAAGCTTAAACCGCTGAACTGATTTAGATGAAATTTGGTATGGAGATAGTTTGAGTCCCGGGGATGGACAAAGGCCACCTTTTTATTTCACCCCTCCCTTCAGGGGGTATAATAGGGGCTGACGGTTTGAGTGCTATAGTTTAGTGGTAACATTTTATAAATTCCGCGCGGGCAAAGCCCCTGGTTCAGCTAGTTGAAAATAACTTTGAATAGCAAATGTTAATTAAACCATTTAAAGTCAGTCTCTTGTTTGTATAATAATTGAAGTTTGAATTATCAATTTCATCTAATATGTTAAGGCATAAAGTCTTAACTAATTCTCGGTCTATTTAACCAGCATCAGACCTTTAAGAGGACCTTTATCTCATGTTTCTAACAAATCCAACTAATAAACTATATTCACCCCAATTACACATCGCAACGGGAATACATACGGTCAGTGTGAAAAAGATTGTTATTACTTACGAAATAAGATATATATTTGTATGAATGATTAATTTAATCCGTAAATATTATGTATATGAACCTCACCCATAGTTCTCCATCGAAGATAGCCGCAGGCATTTTAAACAAAAACACGGTCCAATATTATTATGTAGATACTTGAGCCATTGTTCTATAAATTATATGGTCCAAGTCGTTGTACCCAATGAAGATAAATATGATATATATTTTATGATGTAATGCTTTCTAAGAAGAGGCAAAAACATATTACACAGCAAAAAAGCATGGAAATCCAATCAGATGTTTATTTACGTGAAAGGCAGAATTAAGGAAATTAATTAAATTTAATATTAAATTATAATGATATACACTGTAGATATGTTGACTGATAAGTCAATGAATTTGATATATATATATATATATATAATATGAATAAAGAAGACTTTAAAGTGAATAAGTATGATATTTTTATTTTAGGTTTTTATGTTTCCTGGAGCCAAGGGTTCTGAGGTATAAACTCATAGACATACACGTACGCACGAACTAACACAAATTCATACATTATTGAACTGCCAGGAAAAAGTAGAAATTCTAAATTTAAATTGTCACTAATCGGACATATTAAAATAATTTCTAATTGGGGAAATTTTTAATCATAATCTGCAAAATAATATTGCCGGCGGCAAGCGCTGAAGGAAAATATCAAGAATACGTCTATGTATCGAAAAAATTTCGAACGAATATTTTCAGCAATTTGCCGTGGACTAGTGGCAGCAAGACTGGCAGATTAAGTCTCCTATCAGACAGGGTCATATATCGGCTGGTTTTTCTTACATCATTTCTGTAAAGATAATATCACACGATAAGAACACACACACAAAACTTCAACACACCAAAATACACACTTAATCTATACGCAATGAAATAGCGGAATAGATCCATGCATATATCAATTCGTTTCATTTACACCATCCTCATTATAAATAGTATATAAGAATGTTACGTAAAAGTCCTGTTATAATTTCCAAAGAATACATATAACATCTGAGAATAAACTTCGTCGGCGAAAAGTAAACATAAAAGCGAAACGTATAATAATATATTTTAGGCACACGTGTAAAAACAATACTAAAAGAAAATCTTCCCCTCAGTAGAATAGCATTTTATACGTCTACCAAAAACCGACTCATTTTTTATGGTTGCAACGGCCACCCTGTTAGCTTCCATAGCTGTAAAAAAATTCCGACCCCTCTTAGAATAATTTCACATCAAAGGTCTTAAATAATTTAATGGAATGTTTCTTTTTGTTTAAACGCCAATATTAAATTTGCATGCGACAATGCTCTCCTAAATGAAAATGTTTTATTATTTATTTTCATTGATGTGTATCTTATTAATCATTTGTGCAAAAACAATAACATAAATGAGATGTTAAATTTTTTTCACATATCAGGTATTTTATTATTTAAAATTTTAATGAAATCATCACCCTTCTGGATCTACCGCATTAAAACACAAAAGGCGTTTTAATGATATTATTTTCTTTATTTAAAATCACCTAGACTTCACTATCGAACTATAAATGAAATAGCTAACCTCTGCATGACGGCTTTCTGTGGATATGCAATTTGCAATGAACAAAAAAATAAGGGTGACAATGCCCTAGGCATTTTTGGGGTGACGTTCATTTCACGCTATACATTTGAATAGAGGGATAAGTTTGGACTGAATCTAATACATTTATAGGGGGGGATCTTTAGGTTAATTGATGCAACGCTTATGGTTATTGGTAGTAATTTATGTTATTGATGTTTTTGTCCTGTCAGCATCAGGAAGTCTGTTTGTGTATGTAGATGATGTCTCAGCCTTATCACACGCTTGGTTTGTTCAGTGGCAACACGCTCCATATCTTTGTCATTGGCGATACGATTGCGTATGGTTTTGATGTGACGATTTAGTGTGTTACATGACATGATATATGATCTAAATAATGAAAATTATTGCAATGATTATTGATGCGAAGTGTAATGAGAAATCGGTACGGCGTATCATTAACGGATAAATTGGTAGCTATATTGTGGTTAAAAAAATAAAAGTAATATATTTACATACTGCTTATTAATAAATTGTGAACCTTATAATTATGTCCATGTGTGTTATTTTACGATGATAGTTGTGACAATTTCTGTGATCTCTCAATAATCAATTTATCAATGAACTATCCAAAGAAACATCGACTGTATGTTAAATCGTCAAATTAAATTATAAGTACAACCACATTCGTTTAGTGTTAAAATAAAATATGCACGCGAGCATTATCAATAGATAGAAACAAAGGCCACGGTATATAATTAAATTGTCTCCCAAGGGACGGCACTCTTTGAAACTACTTTGTTAATTTATCTGAAACAATTACAGAATGCGCCGCAACACCGCGGGGAAAGGCAATTCTATTATTTCACGCTTTACTGAAACGCCTGTAAATAGAAATTCGTATATTACTAGTGCAAATAAATCCACCTTCGGTTTTTTTAACATAAATTTACACACATTCATAACTACGTACTCACACATACATGATATTTACATGTAAATATTTGCATATTTATATAACTTACGGTTGAGATTATCTTAGCTCTTGATATGATGTCCTCCTGACTGATTTTGCGTGAACTCCATATTTCCTCACGTATAATCCGATGGGAAAATCGGAAGGAATTCTAGCGTAGAAATTTGACAACAATTTGGAGAAAATTAGAACATTTGTTTAGTGCGTATCAACGGCACGATAATTTTCAAATTATTAATTTCATTTTATTTCATTGATAATAAATAATAACAAATTATCGCATAAATATTATCTTATGTTAATTACATTGAAACAATTATTTTGTCAAATTTTGGTTAATAAACTCGTTTTAATTCAAACATTTAACTATCATAGTACAGATTTGAACACATTATATCAAAGTTTATAGCAAGTTTTGGGTTCGCAAATTGTTTGACTTTAGAAGTATGCAACTTGGAACTGAATAAGTATCTCCCATCCCATCATACCGTATTAGTTGTTCGGTATTTGTGTTGAATCCTTTCAATTTAATAAATTAAATGACAAAAAAATGGAGAAGAATTAAACAGTTTATATTAAAGAATATCTAGTTAAATTATCAATTAAACTAGTTTTACAGATATGCTACTTTTATATTTATACGGCCAACCCAGAATAAACGGCTTTCTATTGACCATATTCCTAACTCTGTACTTCTCTGTAAAAAGAGGAGTATAGAGTTAGGTTAGGTCTGGTCAAAAGAAAACAGCTTGTTCTTCGCCTGATCTCTCTGCAGTGGGACTGCAATTCTTTCTTTTTTGTCAAGGTAATCTCAGTAGAAAGCATAACTTATTATTGGTTCAAAATGTCTCTAATAAGGCAAAGAGTCATTACGCCAAAAAAATATATAATACGATACCAACTACCTAAGATACAATTAAAAAAACAAAACAACGAATTTCGAAACCACAAAACTCTATTAAAATCTAGTGCATACGAACACATATATAATATACTTCTTAGTCTTGAATAGATCAAGCAACAAAACTAATTTACGAGTACGACCTCAGAGCTGAAATCCGGGAACACAAAACGGGACGTCGTTTGGGAATTTTCTAATTACGATTTCAAAGACACCTCGTTTGTAGAACATGTGACATCCAAGTGAAAAAGGTCACGTAGCAAAATTGGAAATTCGACCAGGGTCCGTTCAGTAGAGTGCGTCCAGATTTGCTATTTGATTTCTTATTAACGAATCTCATTTCTAATTTGTAAAATTGAGCGAATGACTAAAGATCAGCCGAGCGTATTTGCTTTTGTGATTGGGCTGAATCGCTTGTATTATTGGTAATTATTTTTGAAGTTTGATAATTTAATTAGATATTGTTTCATTAATTTCATTACGATAATTTATTATTTATGTTCATTTGGAATAGTATCGGATTGAGTCATTGTTTTTGTAGCTTTATTTTTAATAATATATAGCTTACGCTAATTGCTTCTATTTCGATATTATATTTCGTTTATTAATTATGTTTAATTGGCAAATTATGGGATTTCATTTTCTGTTGATATTTTTGTTGCGTTATTTTGAATGAAATAACGAAACATTTATAGATGATGGACTTTTGTTTTATTTAACAGTAAGTCTGCCCAAAAACTTACAATTCTTTACCGGTTATAGTTTACGGTAAGCATATTGTCAGAATATTTCCAAAAATCTCTCACAGTCACTAAATTATTTATCAACAATTTTTATTTTTAAGTCTGAAAAATGTTATACTGACAATTCGTTTGGTATATTTGTTTTAAAAATATATATATAATATTTCTATATAAAAATCGGCAACGATGCTTTGTTAGTTCAAAATATGTCAGACAGCATTTCCAAAAATATAAAATATTTTTATATTTCCATTCGAGCAATGTATGTAACGGGCTTTATCAAAAAACCCTTTTTAAAATTTAACTAAACAATTCTGAGCGTAGAAAAGTAAATAGAAGCGTGGATACAGTGCCCTAATAAATAACATCTTTAATTATAATTACTATTAAAATATACAAGTATAATTCTATATAAGTATAAGTCTTTAATTAAATTAAAATACTGTTACATAACTAAAACAAAATATAATAAAGTATTAAATAATAATAAGAACATCACATTTTATTGTAATATCTTCACTAAGGACTAACCACAATATAGGATGCATCCACACACACACTCGCCCACACACATACACATACGCACACACACACACGAAATTATACAGACTTGAACACGCGTGCACTCACTTCCATGCCTGTAAATATTTCTTATTGCTTTAATTTTATACACCAACAGCGCCATAGTGGCAGAAAACTTAAACTTATACATTTTCAAAGATATATATGATCTACTTTATAAATTTATTTTATCAATATGAACGTTAATATACTTTATTTGCATGACGCGACATAACGATTTAATTGTAAACAGTACGATGTTTTGTCCCTCGGTATTTTCTTCGGAACCTAATTTGAGTTCAGCATCTGCGTAACCCTATTGCAATATAATTACCTCAAAGTAAGTTATGCACCCTTTACTGTATCAAATTTGTGCAAATAAAGTATCCTTAAAATATAATATATTAAAGAGGTGCCACATGGCGACTAGAAAAGATAATATAATTTGCTTTGAGAATAATATTATTTGAAAGCCAAAAATGATTAAAACACGTGAGTCTTAACCGATGACTGTGGCTTCAAATTTAGGCAACGACTGAGTTTTCATCTGCTTAATTTGTGTTTATAATTCATTTGGGTCTTGGCGGTGAAAGAAAATATTTAAAGACCTCATATGGCGGTTGAAAATTTGCTTCGTATGTCAACTTATCAACTCCAATGGTTGCGAAGAACAAGCTTAGTAGAATGGAATAAGCACCAAAACTCCTCTTCAAAAGAATGAGACCTTTGACCAGTTTTGGGATATTTTCTAGGTTATTATTTTGTTTTTTTTTTTCGTCACCTATAAGTATATATTATATATATAATCATAATAATGTATATTAGTCGCTTTTAGTACTAAATAGATTTTGAAGTATATTGGCGACAAAAAAGAAAGTAAAATTTCCATTTTTATTTTTGATCTTTGTTACAGCCGAAGAACGACTGTTAACATAATTCTTATTTACTATTTAAAAATATTCCTCTATATAAAAACAAAATCAAAAATCCTTTTAAATCGTTAAATTGCTTGATATAATTGCATCGACCGTCAACAAAAACACTCGAAGTGGCACGCGTCGTTTTCATTGTCCGATTGAACAAAAATCCCATCATCTATAATGCAAAAAATCGAATATTTGATTATGATTCGTATACGTAAAGGAATATTGATCATTTTCGCCTGATATATATATTAATTGGTCGGGTGTACTATTATTCTCCCCGTAAAACTATGATAAAAAAGAAATGTTTATTGGCTGAAGGCAATCACGATGAATAAAAATATTAGCTCTTGCATTCAGACGAGACCGCCCATTCTTATCGACAATGGAGCTTAAATGTTGATTTTAAGGGCCATATTTCAAAATGTAGACAATTCATCCATAATCTTTAACGATCGTTTCTATTATTAACCTTATATAAATATAAAGTTATTATATATGTTGTACAAAAAGTAAAATGTATTTAATAATAATTATTTAAGTATTATAATCAATAAAATAAAAAAATAAAATGTATTAAAAAAACTTTCAGAAGTGATTTTTATCGGTATTTTACAAGATATAAGTATATAACTACCTTGTCGAAATATAATTCTACGGAGAAAAACCGACAAAAAAAACTTAAATTAAATACAGATCAATTTATTAATCTTTTATGAATTTCGACGAAATCTACCTTCCTTCTACATAAATTTGTACGGAATTAGTTTTTAGTAATATTTCTTAGTCACAGGAGTGTTTAATTTGACTCAGTCAATTACATTCCTTTTAGGTAAATTAACAAGCCGACTGAAGCCGTAGAAATTCAATCCAACCAAATCTGTATGTAAATGTATTGTAATTGTGGAGCCGATATTCGTATTACAATTTCTATGTTGATTAAGCGTGTAGCGAAATTTATGTATGCCACTCAACTTGTTTGATGTTTCTATAGTATAATTTTGTTTACACGTTTTATCCATTGCAAGGACTGATATGAATATTAAGAAATTAATACTGAAAACAGAAGGAAAGTCTGATCGACTAGACTGTATATCTAAGTTTGATCGACAACATTACACCATTATTGAATCACTTTAGCACTGATTCGGAATGTAAATTACATCACGAAGAACCGACAAGGAACTTCGTAATTACTAACAAAGTAACTACATATTATAAATTAATTCGAAGCCGAGCGTTATTTTAGTACTTTGAAACAAATATGTAACATGTCTCGATCGATCAATAAATGAGAAAGTAAAAATAAACATCTCACTGAAAACAGAATGTCAGTATTAATTAAATAAGAAACAGTTATTTTAATCAGAAGCGAAAATGAAATCCAATATCCCTTGAGCTGTAATCGTTGCTCGGTGCCATAACCGGTCGACTGTCACACTTAAAATAAATTACAGCCCTCGCGCAATTTCACACCCTTACAGTCCCACTAATTGAACCAAAATACACTTAAATTTTCTTTGTGTCTAGTAATTTTAGCCTCAGATGGGGTCAGCAACCCCATCACAATTAATGCGGATAACCTTTGGAAGTCTTGGATTGGAGTTCCTTAATTAAAATTTTTGGCATTTTGTGTTGATTGTTTTGAATAAACTCGTTATGTAAGTCACACAATTGGATAACCAGTCGTTTTCGAAGCATCGTCTTAATGTATTTTGAATATAGTATTCCCATTTTCTTTAACTCAAATGAAATCAAAATATACTTTATTCGAGTAGGCTTTTACAAGCACTTTCGAATCGTCATTTAACAAACTATATTAAATGAAGCTACCACCAGTTCGGAATGTAGATTCTATCGAGAAGAACCGACAAGTAACTCAGTAGTTACTCTTTTTCAACTCCGTTTAATAATTTAGAGATATTAATAAACATATACATGCATAGGAAACATTATCAAAAATGTTATTACTATTGACTTCATTTCTCAATAAAGTAGGAACGAGACCTGTACGAAACGGGGATCTGTTTTAATAGCTTTTTAAATGAAATAGATACCCACATACATGTAGTTTTAATTACAAATGATTTGATAACAGAAACATGTCATAAAAATATTATGCCATGTAATAATATTTTTAACACAGAATGAAATTAAATTGCACTAAAGCTCATATTAAACTGTGACGCTCAATGAATAATGGTTTGAATAAATTCAAGTAAAATATTCATATGAAAGAGGATACTAATACTCCATTTGTTGTTGGCAGTTTTTTATATAATCGTCACGATATTTGAAATCGTTTTCGACAATATTGATTATTGTCAACTACGATACTTCCGCTCTTATTTGATCGGTAGAATTTTATTCATAAAACGCTGCGCCGAATTATTATTGAAACATTGTATTTATATAACGGGTTTTCAATTAATACAATAACCTAATCTAGCCGAAAAATTATAATACAATTTTATACTTTTTATTCTTAATTAAAGGCTCAGTTCACAATCTATCTAGATTTACAATAAACTTACAATTTTAATGTGACATAATTATATCCTTTCAATAGCAATGGAATCGAAACATTTTTAAAAATAAGTCACCGTTGTGATATAATGTAAACTGGGTTCTATACACATGCGGATCTTCTGGGCTAACTGCGTATATATTCATATTGTCGGCGACAATTATATGCGGCGTTATTTTCTGGAGGACGTGTCCGGTGTCTGCAGAATTTTCTTCTCATATCTCGCCTGAAATGCTCTTAATTTAATACGTATTCCATTACACAGTAAGAAAGTAACATTCGCCGCCGTTGTTACGGGAATTCTAAGCTTATTCTAGTAATAACATTTCGTTTCTAATTTTTGTTTCACTTCATAACGCAACGCATACTACTTTTGTGAAATTTTATTTTAAAATTACATACTCTATTATTAAAAACATATATGCAGTGAGAATTCGCTGTCATTCCTACTATGTAAGTACACAGTTTTTTTTTTTTTTTTTAATTAATACTTGGAAATAATGGTTAGAGTATTTTTTTTAAATGACGACGTTTTTCGTCTACAAGGTTTAATAAATGGATCATATATACTTGACAAACATTCCTTTATGTTTTATTTATTTTTTCAATGTCAAAACCAAGTGTTGTGAAATCGAGCTTGGAGGTACCACCTGCTCGTCATTTATTCTACCGCCAATCAGCGCTCTGTATTGGTGTTGTCCCATTTGGATAAGAAGGAAAGTGTAGTTATTATAACAAGGGATACAAGAACTCAGATCTGATGGTAACATTTCAACGATGAAATAAGTGTTTTAAACTTCTTGTAATACATTTTCTAAAGGTGATTGTGACTACATAATATACGATAGCCAGTTTGATCGTGGACTGTCGTAAGATAATTTAAAATTATATTTTAAATCTTACGATATATTTATAACCCAAAAATAACACTTATTAGGATTTCGGTGTAATTTTTGACCTGATTATATTTAGATATTAAAAATATAAACTAATTATTTGATGCATTTAAAATATAGAAGCTTTAAAGAAGCTATCTATAGTTGCTTACAATGACACAGCTATTTCAAAGTAAATTATCAGTTAGTAGACCACTGACATAGAGAGAGCAGATGACGGTCTAACCTACTACAGTTAACGCGCGGACATGGTTTCTTTATGTATTTAATTTGAACACCAATGGCCGCACGCATAATGGCGGCAGCATGTCGCCGCGGTTTGGCGAATGTGCGCTTTCATGGTTTTACAAAGATACAGAGATAAATGAAGCGATTGGCTACAATTATTTCATACACGTATTTAAAACTTGGAACTCTGTCATATCAAAAACGTATATATAAATATAAAGGTTGGTTAATTTCAATTGGTCTGAGGTAGATGTCACGCCTCGTATCTTTCAAAGGTCAATACAAATTGAATTCCCCTCAGTCTATAATAAATATAAATTTCGCACATATTTACTTGGTGGTAGGGCTTTGTGCAACCACCCTCTCATCAGATATTCTACCGCCAAACTACAGTACTCAGTATTGTTGTGTTCTGGTTTGAAGGGTGAGTGAGCTAGTGTAACTACAGGCACAAGGGTCAAAACATCTTAGTTCCCAAGGTTAGTGGTGCATCGGCGATGTAAGGAATGGTTAATATTTCTTACAGCATCATTTTCTATAGACAGTGGTGATCACTTACCATCAGGTGGCCTATAAGCTCGTTCGTGAACCTATATCATAAAAAAGTGTTAGTTTTTTAATATATTTTATTAAATTAGGTAGACAGACTAGTAAGTGAGCCAACAGACGGTAAGTGGTTACAACTGCCCGTGACATTGTTGCTGTAAGAAATATTAACCATCCCTTGCATCGCTAATACACCACAGATCTTGGGAACTAATATTTTAGACCTTATGCCTGTAGACATACGAGCTCAATTAAACCGTAAACCTACAATACAAAATATTACTGCTTGTTTGTAGAATGAGTGATTACAGAAATTCCTAGCACCAAATATAGTGTTTTATCCATCTGTGTCGGCATTCGTCCAAAAAATGCCTGTAAAAATGTTTTAATAACTAAGTGGGCATAATATGCTACATGCTAAAATATACTTACAAATCAACTAACCGCCAAAAATTTATCAGCCTATTATAAAGTTAAGGTTGCCTTAGATGACCCAGTTTATTAACTGGGCTTCAAATGTGGGCATGCAGAGAACAACAGCTGAGTTTTCACGTGTTTATAAAGTGGATCTAAAATTTATTTCTTACCTATGTCGGATGAAATTTTTGTACATAGCACGCATGAATCCATTAACGCTCCGTGAAGTTGCCTCGTGGAACAGAACTCATTCTTCATTATTTTTTCTTTCACAGCGGTACGTTCACAAGCCGTTAACATTACGTTTTAATATTGATTAAATTTACTCTCAATTAAATCCGTAAGTTCAAAATCAAAAAGTGAAAGGAAACCTTTTGAGTTGTTATGGATACGTGAGGTGCAGAGAGGAGACACACGTAACTAAAAGAGTGATGACCATGACCGTAGAGATAGAGACTAAGGTAAGAAGACTTGGATGGATTGTATAAGAAGGGATAAGAGAGAGAGATGGGTGTGAACGATCCGACGACGAATAATAGAGGAGAATTGAAAGAAAAAACATGCTGCGTCGACCCCAAATCGATATTTTGTTCAATTCAAATTTAGCTCCTTCCAGTAATTCATATAAGTTCAAGTATTATATATGTACGAATTTAATAGCGCTGTCCGGCTGTTGCGTCGTTGTTATATTAGATACATACATCACAAACAAAATACTGACAAACTAAACAATTTTTATACAAAAAGACCTTGTTATGTATGAGTTGAAAATATAACTAAATATTAAGTAAAACTGGTAATCATTAATATTGATACTAGTCCTCTACTCGTATCATGTCATTTGCTGTCCTTATTCTATTAATAAAATAATATTCTTTTAAGACTAGCTTCTATCACGGAAACACGAAAACCGCTTTTCTTGCAATTGAAAAATTCGAACAGCAAAAAGAGTCATCATCCATCATCAGTCAGAATCATCCTTTGAGTTTAGTGCAGTTTGTTAATATTGCCAGAGTACTGACTTAAACCCAATGCTTTGGATAACTTGGGTTTTGTTTTGTCAAGCATATTTTATGGCATTTATTTGTCTTTTGTAACACATAATAGAGAGGAACCACACATCATTATAAGTCTCTATTGTTATTATATTATGACAAAGAATAAGGAAGATCAAATCATAATCAATTTAATTTTAAGTTTCATTGTGATAGTGTTAGTTATCATTGGTCTGGTATTATAATAAATAAATCGTCATTGCAATTTATTATGTAAGGCTGACCCGTTACATACATCATCATCAATATATAAAATCTATTTTATAATTGCAAGTGCTAGCCATATTCACAAACATTACAGAAATTTAGGTTGTAACGAGAAAAAACATCAAGAATATTGTGGTTACGTTTTTTTCTCTTGTATTAATAATATGATAAAGATGTTGTCCAGACCGATTTTGGTCACGACAGCCAACCTCGAGAAAGACAAGGAAACGAAGGATGTGTTATAAGTGCGCAAGTGTGTGTTGCACAGATACACTCTCATAATCCGATGGAATGGAAAATTCGATACGACCGGAAACAGTTCAGGACCAACGGTTTTACGAGCTCTCCGAGGGTGCTCCCTCTGCACATTTCAGACTTCTAGACTCCGGGCTGTAACTGATATTTTTTCGATAAAAAAACCAATAACTTTATAGGCCCAAAGTATAATATATCTAGACACTAGGCTAACGTAGTAGTTTAATTAATAATATGTTTACATATTATTAGGAAATTAACGTTCCAAGTTTCAAGAGATCCAAGATTTTTTTTATCATATATATATTTATGTATTGTGTAACTTATATTATTTAGGAAAATTTATTAAAAACTTAGTTCAACTATTTTACCAAAAATTACCCGAGGCCTGGTTTTAATGAACGATAGCTTGTATCAATTAAGCCGGTCCACGGCACGGAATTTTTATATGGAAAATACTGTTTATACTTTGCGTTTTATGAATTTTGATCGTTGAGACCTTTGTCGAATCAATCATTTTAATTGGTTTACTATACTCTCAATTATTTATAGTACAAATGAAAATAATTTTACGAGGCTCGTTATTTTAAATTTTATCGAAATAATTTCATTCGTCGTGTTCGTATTTTAAACGATAATGGCATTTACCTGAATTTTCATGTTTAAGCAGCCTATCACGATTTCATACGAGTGAAACAGTAACTTTGTTTTGCTATTAAATAATACCCTGGAACACAATCCCAATGGCGAGTGAGCCAATTTTTGGGTACGTGTAAGAAATGGTGAATATTTCTTACGGCACCATTGTCTATGAGTGATAGTGACCACAATCCCTTGCTGAGCCGAAACGGCAAAGTGGTTAGAACGCGTACATCTCAACCGATGATGGCGAGGGTTTAGATGTAAGCGGTATGGGTTTGAACCCAGGCAAGCAACACTGAATTTTCATGTGCTTAATTTGTGTTTGTAATTCATATCGTGCTTGGTGGTGAAAGAAAACATCTTAAGGAAATCTAACCTGCATGTGTTTAATTTCAGCAAAAAAAATTGCCGAATGTGAGTCCAACTGTGCATTGGAGGAGCGTGGTGGAATATTCTCCTGGCTGGCTTATTATTTTTTTAATTACATTATACAACATCCTTGGGTTTACAATTGCCCGTGCTCTTTTTTAATTTTTCATTTCAATTAGGTGTAGCAGTTAAACATTTTTCATATTTACTAAACATCAGCAGATCTTCGCTGGAGTTGGAACTTCGTCGTCCTTATTGATTGAAATGACGTGGGTCATGTCTTTCAATAATGACTGACTTAATCCTTTTTATTTATTAATTTTTCCTCTTTCTTTCATATACATTTGAACTTTCTACTCACACACAATTTAACAGATTTTTTCAAAAACAGTTATGGTACTCTTAGGGCCTAAAACCTTTACCGCAATCCAGCGTGCCCTGCTACTTACTTATCGATGTTACAAAGTCACCGTCGTAGTCTCGTGGGCCTGAATTATCTCCGGTTAGGTTGGTTGAGATCCCATCGGGCTACGAGAGTGAGGGAATAGAAAATGTTTGTTTGCGAGAACTGGTAACACTAAAATATCTCCTTATTTACGAAGCCCCCGTTGAGGATGTCCGCTTTGCCCGAAATTCGGTCTGAAGAATGTATCAGTTTTTTTTTTACAGGATTATGTAAGTGATGATATACCTGGTTCTAAATTTAAATTGTTCCTGTTATTATTTTATTTTATTATAAATAACGGGTTATATATCTGGAAGGCTGCTGAAAGAAATCACTTCAAGGGACAACTATGTTTTTTATACTAAGTTCAGCGTGATAGTCCAGTGCTTAGAACGCATGCATAGAAATCGTCGCGTGTTCAAGCCATGACAACTGTATTTTCATGCGCTTAATTTATTTAAAATTAACGTATTGGCTGGTGGTGACGTAAAATCTTTGATATGTCATATTCAATGAATTTCTGCCACATTCATATCCAGCAACCCGCATTGGAGCAGCGTGGTGGAATGTACTGACTTCAATTTAGATATATCACGAAAAAATAAATTAGTGATTAATACAAACCAATAAAATAACTAGCAACATCAATTCGTATTCAATTTACAATGCCTCGTTTTCTTCATCTTCGTATATTTTAATTTCAAAACGTATCTCATAAAACGCAATGAAATACAGCGAGCAAAGCGATAAAAATAAAACTACTTAATTCTATCTAGTTTAACATTTCAATAAAGTATGTTTAATTTACGCGAATACAGCGATCGCAAACAAACGTAACCATTCCACGTATCGTCATAAAGGCCATTTTTATTGCTCACTGTTAACATAAACTTCATACAGTTTCATCCCCCAACGGCTTTAAATGCAATCCAAACGCAGTAGAAGCAGAAATTATACCAGCATTTACTTTCAACGATGCACTCAAGATATTTTCCAAGCAGCAAAGTAGGTTTAAACGTCGGATTATTTTTATATAATACTAGCTTCGCTCGCTACTTCGATTATCATGACACGTTCCCAACTGAATCCTCCACAGCTTTGATACAGCTCAACTCTATTTGACTCGTTTTAAAAATATAGAGACGGTTTTATTTTACGAAAAGTCGTGAAGTAAAAATATATTTTTGTTTATGGATTGACGGAATTGTTTATCGATATTTT